>NC_064626.1:810291137-810591137 GCF_023864275.1 Schistocerca cancellata | reverse complement strand
TATATATGAACATTCACGAAAAGGTGTCTCATCGATTTCTCGAATATTCATTTCCATATGGGCCCAAAGCACAAATCAAAATTTTCTTGGTCTGTAATCTGGGTTGAGGAATGTAATTTAATGTCTACATCATGTACGTAGTGGTAGTACTCCATAATCGAAGGTATATCGGTAGTTTTATCTGATCCTCAAGCCGCAGAATGTGCTCAATGAAAATGATGTTAACGAGGACCATGAAGTGTTGTTATAGAGGATAAATGTGTGTTTGGTGTATTTAGTATCTTTTATGATTCTAGTTTAACATTAATTACAAACTTCACAACTGCCAAAAGACACTATGTCACTATCCAACTTACAGAAAACTTGTGAATTAACGTTGATGATAAATACAATCCTGATATTAACTAGTATTTCGTAACATAAACTGACTTGATTATTTTTTCATAAAAAATGTAGGGTGTTGAGACTTGGTTAAAAAGCAAGTCAGACCTATGAGACTGGTGATTCTCCACAAACCTAATTTTCACAGACATATATTTTTCTCGATACGCGGTGTTTGTGCTTTGGGCTCTTGTGGTTCTCAGTGCCTCATTTGTATTCAGAGTGAGCATTACCTGTGTTGTAGTATTTTGTGGTCACATGTACGCAGGTAATAGTATGGAGATAAACAAGACCGAAATATCCAGTAAACATCGGCTCTAAAATGCATACTTTAAGAGCTATGAGTACTTGCTCTTAATTTCGATAAAACTTCGAAATGGATTCTTTCGATATTTCGTTCGATGACATACTGACTCGACAGAGATTGAAGCAATAGTTCTATCGATCGTTATTACATAATAGCTGGGTGCAATTATTGAACAACAGCAGGGTCTGGTGTCGCCAACCTCTGTTCTTACTGCGCACATCGGGACTATGATGTAACACTGCGGGCCCAAATGCTTTCGACCTTTTCACCTTGAGTGGGCTCGTAGCAGATTCGTGGCCGTAACTAGCGCCAATCTGTCGAGAGTTACGGAGCGATCCCCAGAGGGTGGGACGTAAGTGGGCCATCCGGGTACAGCAGGTCAGGGGCGTGGTCGGTGAGGAGGACAGATTGAGGAAATCCGCAGTTAGCGCCCCGCGGTACAGCCACCTCAGTCCGACCTGCGCAATAGACGACAACCCGGTGCGGCGTTCAGCAGCGGACCAGCCCGCATACTGCAGTATCACTCCACAATCTGCTCTAATGACTTCAACGTCGACTTGTGTTGACCGGCAAGTTCCCTTCCAACGCCAGTTCGTTATTAGCATAGTATTTAAGGCTTACCAGATGTAGAAGTATGAAACCGAAATTTGGTTGCAACAATTACACGTCTGTATTTTGAAATTCATAAATAATATTTACTTCAAAACAATCTCCATTGCTATTTATACATTTCTTCCACCTCTCCGGCAGGCTATGAATGCCACGCCAAAAAAACTGTTCTTCTTTTGAAGCGAACCAGTCAGCCATTTTTTATAGATTTTCATATGAACTGAGTCATTGTTCAGCGAGAGCGTGTCCCAGTGACGCAAACAGATCATAATCGGACGGAACCAAGTCTGGAGATGCCTCAATCCCGCGTCCGGCCATCCTGATTTAGGTTTTCCGTGATTTGCCTAAATCGCTCCAGGCAAATGCCGGGATGGTTCCTTTCAAAGGGCACGGCCGACTTCCTTCCCCGTCCTTCCCTAATCCGATGAGACCGATGACCTCGCTGTCTGGTCTCCTTCCCCCAAAACAACCCAACCCAAGTCTGGAGAATAACCCGCGTGCTCTAGTATTTCCCAATGGAACGCCTCGATCGTTTCCCTGATACATTTTGCTGTGTGTGATGGGGCGTTATCATGGAGCAATATGACTGTGTTGCCTTTTTCCATATTCCGGTCGTTTTTCGCGTAATGCTTGATTTAAATCGATCATTTGCTGTTGGTAGCGAGCAGTGTTAATTGTTTCACCAGGTTTTAGAAGCTCGTAATAGTTGGCACCCCGTCAGATCCCGCCAAACACAGAGCATTGTCTTCTTCCCAAAGACATTTGGTCTTGCAGTGGATGTCGATGGTTTGCCTGCATTCACCCATGATTTACGACCCTTAAGACTCTGAAAATATATCCATTTTTTCAGCACGTGTCCGTATTCGATGGAGAAAAGACTCTCTTTTGCATCTGGCGAGCAGCATTTCGCAAGTGGTCTTTCGATTTGCTTGCTGTCTTTCATTCAGTTAATGTGGACCCAATTTTCCAACTTTCTGCACCTTTCCCATAGCTTTCAACCGAAAAGAAACGGCTTTCTGTGTCACATTCAATTGTTCCGCGAGTTCCTGTTGAGTTTGAGTATCTTCATCCAGTAAGGCCTGAAACTCTTGTCTTCGAACTTTTTCGGTGGTTTCCCGCGCTCGTTGTTTCTCACATGAAAATCACCACTTTCGAATTTTTTGAACCACTCGAAACACTGCGTTTTTCCAAGAGCATGTTCGCCGAATGCTTCGACAAGCATTCGATGCGATTCTGCAGCAGTTTTCTTCAAATGATAACAGAAAACCAATGCTGTCGGCAAATGATAGTTCGTAGGCACGAAACTCGACATGTTTACGCGTTTGAAACAGATACCGATGTATGAAACTTGCATTACTGCGTGTTGAAAATCGTCGTCAGCCGTTAGACTGTTAGAGGAAGAAGATGGCGCTGCAGACGCGGTCTCACGAACCTTACACTAACGGCTAGCACCATATATAAGGAAACTCCGGTTTCATACTTCTACACCTGGTAAGTGACAGGCTGTTGAAATGTTTTGGTCACAAGAAGTCAAAATTGTTCACTATCGTATCGTGACGTATCAAGTGCGTCTGATGATGCAAATAACTTTCTGAGTTTTCCGCCGAATAACGTTGTGCAAGCTGAAGATACCTAACAGATGCTTCGATGAAAAGTTGGCGGACTTGGTATCATCCTGTGGCAAACACGACAATTGTATTTGCAACATAAATCCTGGTAGAACCTGAAAAAGCAGCCTCTGATGATGACTATATCCACGAAAGTAAACTTTTTTTCTTGTACAGAATACCAGATAGGTCTGAGTGGTTGAAACTGAAGCAGACGAAATTTCAAAATAAAGTTATATGATTTATACATCACCTATACATGGAGGTAAAAAGTTCTACATTTTAGGAGGAGTGTCTTTGGACGAAAACAATAAAAAAAGCGTTTAGTAAACGTAGGCTATGAGCACTTTTTCATCTTCGCTGCTGTGAAGCACATCTCTTCTGATGCAATCTCTTTGCTTTCCATATTTTGAGAGGTGGTAATATGGACCAAAACAAGAAAAAGAGTCGAATAACTATGGGCTCTAATATACCTTAAGGCCTATGAGCACCTGGTCAGTAGAAGAAATGTGTTTCAAAGTGCTGAAAATGACCAAGTACTCATAGTTCTTAAGTTATGTATTGAGCCGATGTTTACTGGGCATTTCGGTCTTGTTTTGGTCCACACTTCTGCCTCTCAAAATGTGGAATGTATTTTTTGACACCCTGTGTATGGAGTATTGACTCCGAAAAGCGTTCTGATGGGGCAATGAAGAGAAATGTGGAAAGCAGTGGCTGGTTGAGGTTTGTTTCCTCTTCATTACAAAAATAGGACACAGTTCTGCTAATTTGGCATTGCACGAAGATAAAAGTCGGATGAAGACAGCAGACAGAGGAGAAGCAAGGTAAAATACAGCCCTAAGGAGGGTGCAGACAGAAAATACATTAGAACAACTGACGACCGAGGAAGAGCACTGCCAAGATAGGAGTTTCTTATTCGGAGGAGTTGGTTCAAATCCCCGTACCCACGATGTAGATTTAGGTCTTAGGTAATTTTTCTAAATCACGAATGCTGGAGCTAGTTTTTTTGAAAACGTAGGGCCGATTTACTTCCCTGGTATTCGATGGAGAGTGATCATGTGACGAAGAACGAGTAGATGCCCTGACGAATCAATTTTTTGAATAAACTTTGAGATCTCCGGTTGTAATACTCAATTAGAGATATTAATATGAAGCTCTCACTTCTCCAGCCGAGTGAATTCGTCAAAATAGTGCCACGTTTCGATGAACGTCACTCACATCAAAATGATGGAATTTGCACTCATCGAAACATTGCACCATTTCAACGAAATCACTCGTCTGGAAACACAAGAAATTTATGTAATTTCACTTCGCCAAGAAAGACAAACGTATCCCTCGAAGATGGTTGCCTGGTTGTCGGTCAAAATACCGTGACAATAAGGGACATCCTGGGACTGTAATCCTGAAAACTCAGGAATACACTTTATGTAGAGGAAAGTTTAAGGTACACAAGTAACGAACTGTCTGAAGCCGATAAATTCATAACCGTTCACGGACTCCTAAGAACGGAAAAGTAGCTACAAAGGTTAGTGTCTTAATTGGGCTAGATTGGATGTGTGTTTCTTCCAGATTTCCTCAACTCTTTGTCAGATCTCATAAATTTAGAGATTTTTTTTTTGGTCACCCTATTCTAATTTGAACTAAAAGGAACCTGGGGTTTTTGATAATTTTTTCTCTTCATTAGAAGTACTAGGAGAGCAAATTAAAACAAACCAAAGCAAGTCTGACGCGAGGTTGACAGCTGTTAAAGGACGACACACAAGGAGGTGGAAATGGCTACTGCTGACATCGATCAGCTCTGTGCTCGATATATCATATCGTGAGATTTGCGTAGCAGTTCTGCTTGAGAAAGATCGGCAGTCGAGATGGCCAGGAGATCAGAGGTAGTGCATATCACTGCTCCTCACCGAACGCCTCGTACACTCGTGACAAGCTTCGACAAGGCGGTGTGTGCTGTCGCTCTCATTGTTGCATCTCAATCATGGTTTTCAGCGTTTTCTGCGATGGACAGTTCTCTTTTTCATTAACAGGGGTCAATTCCGCGTCAGTCTTATAAACACTTTCCGAGCCAGTTTGTTTTTCCTCAACCGTACAATGATTCTCAAAAGCACGAGCTTATGACATTATGAAACACTGAACCTATAACAGACGATTTGAAAGTAAAATTTGGATTTTTTGAACAATTTCTCAGTGTCTCACCTTTGCGTCACAGTGCTTAACTCTAGAGAATATATTACGGTTCTTTCATTCAGATAAAGGTAAGAATACAGTTATCGCTTTCAATGGGACTTTGTCCTCAAAACGGGGCACAAAAGACGAGAGCAAAGCTGGGAAGATAGAGGGCAGCCTCATAACGTTATCTGCGTTTTAAGCACGTAGTTGGAAACTTATGACTTGCCGCTATCACGTCACTCGCTTTTAAGGAGATGACCAAGCTTTTCACCGGTAAAAATCTAACGGCAATACGGGGAAGTGAGCACATAAACTGCCTTAGGTGAACTGTGTAACATTCTAGCATCCCACATCTGCACTCCTTCCGCTTTTCTGAAATGTTGGTCGTCCCCTGGAAGAACACGGAAGCAGTTCAGACCAAGAATAAAGTATCCTCAAAAGTACTGAAGGATGGACTAAGTGACTTACGTGTCACAACACTCAGATTAAGGATGTACAAAGGTAAGACAATGTATCCAAATCGCGGAAAACAGTGAAAGAAGTGAAAAGATACTGCTATTCAGAATACAAAAAAAAAACACTCAGACTAGAGCAGAAATAGATATCTTACCAGTAAAAAAGAATGTCTATTGCTGCTAAATACTAGTACAGAATTACTGTAAATGTTACTGCGACTGTGTTTCTGAAGAACATTACATCAAAAGAAACGTGGACTGAGATAAAATGGAGACTTGGAATACTTGAATACTGGTGTTACAGGAGAATAAAAGAAATCAAGTAAAAAAGTATGCATCAAAAAGGCATAAAAAAAGAATATGTGAAGAAAGACATTTATGGAAAGCTCTCATCAAGAGGAGGTACAGCTAAGTGTGGCGTCTACGAAGAACTCAACAGAAAACACACTCATTTTAAGGACTTCTGCTCTCCATGAATCAGTGTTTATAGACATGACTAAATTTTACTATAGTTACTCGTCCCGTAATTTTACCACAGTCCTAGACACATTAATTTCCGAATATTTAGTGAGTTGAACAACAGAATATTAGGGCTTCACAGCCCGCCGGTGATGACATGAGACCCACTCCATCTGGAAGTGAGGCGTGTGCCTTAGCCGTTGCACAACCTTAGATTGTTTTTAATCCCTTGAGAGGCTCATAGTAAATAAAGTGTTGCTCATTATATTACTTTTTTTAGGAGTCAAGCAAGTCAGTATGCTTCTGAACGTTAGGAGTTCTACTTCAACTCGTGTGTACTAGTGTATCATGTTACCAGTTAGATGCGGCAGTTATGGAGGGATGAAACTTCTGACTCGCCACACACTGGCTTCTCATAACATTATATGAAAGCTGGGGCGTGTCATCCTGGAAGACCCGAACTGGACGTAGAGTCATCGCATACAAATCTCGATAATCTATTCAGTGGCGGTCATGATCATAGTCCTGAGCAATAATCTAACAGAAGCCTTTGACACGAATCCTCAGACACAAAATAAGCCTTAGCGAAAGGTCTCACAGGGGTGTTTTGCATCAATTGGCAAGCAAACATTTTCTGTCCCCTCCTCCCCCCACCCCTCCAATTAATAAAACAGCTAACACCTTACCCAACATTCCTCTTCTCATTCTACACTTGTTTATAAGGCACACTCCTGTCTTTCTAAGAAAATGTACTTCTCTTAATTCTCTCAAAAGTAATAAATATCGATATGGGTGCAGGGATACAAAATTTACGACTTGATTTAAGGCCACTAGTCGAAAAGATCAGCGTACCTACTGAATTTGTTACATGTCTCCAACAACGATTACAACAGTCCTTTCACTCAACTGCTCTAATGTTGTTAGTGTTGTAAGACGTGTATATTTCTATTGTCTATTGTCAAACCACAATTTATGAAAGATGTTTATATTTCATTAATAGGATTATGTAGGAACAATCAATATTTGTCATGTTGGAAATAATTGTGGTAGCAGGGAATGTCTGCACCAAAGTATTGTTGGCAAGAGAGACCGCACATTGATATAATTTTAAAAAGGGCGGGAGAGACAGCGTATGGTTACACTTTAAGAAAAGAGCGGGAAAGACCGCGCATTGATACCTTTTGTAATGGTAGCAGGGATTGTCTGCACCAGAAAGCATTGTTGGCAGGAGAGACCGCACTTTAGCGTTCGTAGGAAGTCAGTAGTAAGCGAGATGTGAAGCGAGTCGGTAGCAGGTCTGAAGCGAGAGGTTGAGAGGAGCGGTGCGCCTGCCAGCCACTAGCTATGATTTACAAGAGATTATAAACGGATGTACAGAGACGTCAGCTAACTATTATCATAAGAGGAACTAATATTATTGAATTAATTTTTTGAGAAACTCAAGGCTACTGAAGGTATGTTTGCGCATTGCTAGTTGTAAGATTATTGTAAAAAGTGAGTCCCATTTGAACATTTGTAAAATCATTTCATTCAGAATATACTTAATTTTTGCCAGTAATATTGGATTACTGATTATAATCCGTCTCAAACGCCATCAACGTAAAACTTCGCAAAATTTTATTGTTGTCAAGAAAAAGTTTAACTATGAATTACGTAACTTCAGTCAAATTAATTAAAGAATAACGTCAGCTTTGCTATTAAAGAATAACGTCAGCTTTGGTAATAAATGCAGCCACTTATTATGACAGCCCACCAGCAGCTACTAGAGTATAGTAAAACAGAGTAAGTATATTCATATCGCAGTTCGATGTAGCAGTCAGATGGCAATCCAGTAAAAGTAACAGTAAGAGTAAAAAAGGCAAGGAACAGTTTTGGCTGAGGGCCACGACGACAACACGTTCTATGTTTCGTCGAAATAATCAGAAAATAACTTTTAATAAGCAGCATTTAAATTTCTATGCGAAGATTGAGAAAGAGAATTAATTTCAAGGGGAAGGTTTCATTTGTTATTATTAAGCAAGATGTAGAAATCCTAAGGGAAGGTTTCATAGGTTATTGTAGAAGGGAAGGTTGCGTAACAAAAGAGTTATAGAGGAGTGGGGAAGGTTTCAGTGTGCTGACTTTTATTCTCTGGTAAACTGTAATAGTATCTGTCATCTGGACATACTCAAGTAACGATACATCGCATGCTCATAGAACTGGTCTACAGCCATGGGCACAATTCTCGAGTTGCTAAACGTCCTCTCGACAATGTTCGTCAATTCCCCCTGTTAGCTCCACTATCACCAAACCTGTCAGCTATTGAGCATGTCTCGGAGAGCATGGAACAGTGTCTTGTTGAGTCTGCATTGAGTGGCTAATTGCGACATCAGGTGGAAGTAGTATTTTCCGAGATAACATTAGACGCATGTAGCAACAGAAAATGTACGACATCCTGAAAATTTTGTCCACAGGTGTGCGATACTTTGATTAAAATTATATACCACTTACGTGGGGTACAATTATGAATTAATTCCATTCATATGGGAAAATTATCTCAGAGTGGTTACTTTTCAGTTTGTACTAGCGTATGTCAGGACTTTTTTTGTAGAAGTGGACAGCGTGTGATAGCTGCTTCGGGCCGATTATTAGTTCTATAATTCCGACACAAGTACGTAAATCTCGTGTGTATCTGAGGCAGAGTTACATTGATTAGTTTCTCCTCATCCAATGAAGTATATTTTCACATTAGTCTGTAGAAATAAAGAACAACATTTACAATCATTGTAGCCTATTGCCTAAGTATTTAAAACAGGCAATGTGTATAACATATGCAACTTACTTCTGTTACTGGAATCTAGAACATTATTACTACACTGACAATGAAAGAACAGTGTTAAACCGAGCGTCCTCTCATTGCACGCCACATAAAACTTGAAAGTAAGTATGGGAGCACAGTATTTGGCTGCAAGCTACAACGTCTTGGGATCGATACTGATTCGTTCTATCCTTTCCGGGATGCTACCTAAGCTAATTTGCGTTGCAGCCCAAATAATTTAAATTTCCTCATGAAGTAACAGCCGTTCGCGATGGAACAGCGAAAACGCTCCCTCCTAATGCAAGAAGGCGTAAATCGTCCCTCAATTTATTGAACAGTCGTTCACCTTTCTCAGAAATAGCACATTTTTACCGCTTTTGTAGGAAGTAAACCGAGCAAGACAGCCTTGTAGTTAAGGGAGTGGTCTCGTATCCGGGAAGTTAAGGGTTCAAATCCCCATCCGATCATATAGATTTATGTATCTGTTGTTTCTACAATCAGTAGAAAGCGAATCCCAATATGTTTCCTTTGAGATAGGCACACTCGATTCCATTCCCAATTTCGACCAATGTATTCCGTCTCTGTTTGCTGCGACGTAGACGCCCCGTAACATCTTAACTTTGTTTGTTTCCATGCGAAACTTTAAAAAAATGTCCCAAGCTGTGCTACTCTAGTTGATCTTGGTGCACTGTGCTCATCGAACGAGATGGTGCACTGGTAGACCATGGGCTCGATTTCGAGCGACGGCGTTTCAAATCTCAGTCCAGATATCCAGATTTAGGTTTTCGTTGTTTTACATAAATCATTTAAGACAAATGCTGAGGTGGTTCTTTTTGTAGGACATGCCCGATTGTCTTCTCCGTCCTTTCCCAAAACGAGCTTCCGTTATCCCTAATTACCTCGTCGTCGATGGGATGCTCAATCTAAATCTTTCTTCCAGTGTTCTGATTCGTGTGTCTATCATTCGTGTTCGCCTTTCAACACCAGCTGCTTTCTACCTGTTTTCTCACTTGTATGCCTCCACTACTCAACAGCAACTATGATCTACATTGTTGCACTATAGCCAAGTGTTTTCACTCTTTTATGTACTCTCTGTATGCTATTTTTTGCATACTGTGGTTAAACTGTTCTTTTCTGGCAAAGGTGGACCAAAGAGTTGTAAGGTTGCTAGTTGTAGGGCTAAGGCTACTTTGGTACGCTTTCACTTTCACTCGATGGCTGCCAGGAGCAATAACGTAACAATAAAAGATGGTGCTGGTGGGAAATTTTAAAGAAATGCAAGATGACGATGGCAGGAAACTAAAAAACCAAAGATGGCTCTTGTGTACTGCTCTGGCAGTAAATCTCATCTCATCTCTTCTCATATCTCTCTCTCTCTCTCTCTCTCTCTCTCTCTCTCTCTCTCCCCCCCCCCCCCCCCCTTGTCTTGGTTCGCGTGGCTACTCCCGTCGGAGATTCGAGTTCTCCCTCGGGCATGGGTATGTGTATATGTGTATTGTCCTTAGCGTAAGTTACGTTAAGTTAGATTAAGTAGTGTGTAAGCGTGGGGACCGATGACCTCAGCAGTTTGCCCCATTGTCCTTATCACAAATTTCCAATTTCCCTCTCTCTCTCTCTCTCTCTCTCTGTTTTGACTTTTTGATACACCTAAAAAAACTGTAATATCAGATACTATACTGTCTCATCAGCTAATGTCTGTGACAAATTAATGATCCACCTCCTATTAAACTGAAGAACTTTTCAGATAAACACTGACGTAACATGTGCTTTTTTAACTTTCACAGATTCAATCAGTTACAAGTCACATTTTAATGCTTTTATGTTTTCACACATACACTTAAATCACTTACAAATCATATTTACTGTTTTTTTTTACATTTTCAAACATACACAATGCACAATATATTCAATTATAGTCACCATTTGCTCAAGTGGTGGTGACCTCAAATTAAGGTATTCACTTTAGTTACAATTCATATCAGTAACATTTTTCACATTGACACAATGAAATCAGTCATGATCATTTATGAATACATGTGCATCTGCTATGCTCTTAGCTCCTGTGACGAGTCACTTGTGAAGTTGACACTACAGTTCTACACCTACAACTGCACACATACTCCACAATTCATTTTGTTCATGGCGAAATATGTCTTGTACTACTGCTAATCATTTCCTTTCCTGTACCGCTCGCAACTAGAGAGAGGGAGAAAGAATGTCTCCACATGAGAACCTAATTTCTTATGTTCGCGGTCTTCACGCGAAATGTGCATTGGTGGCAGTAGAATCGATAAGCAGTTAGCTTCAAACGTCGGTTCTCTAAATTTGCTCAACAGTGTAAAAGAATGTCGTCTACCCTCCAGAAATTCCCACTTGAATTCATGGAATATCTCTGTAATGCTTGCATGATGATCGAATCTACTGGTAATAAATCTAGCAGCACGCTTCTGAATTACTTTGACTTATTCCTTTAATCGAAGGTGGTGGGGTCCCAAACACTCAAGCAGTACTCAAGGATAGGCTGTGCTAGTGTTCTATGTGCCGTATTATTTACGGATTAACCACACTTTTCTAAAATTCGCTCAATAAACGGAAGTCGACTATTCACCTTCCTTATGCGCTCATCCACTATATATTGCTTTGCAACGTTACAGCTAGATATTTAACTGGAATATCTTTGTCAAGAAGCGCGCAAACGTTACAGGATTGTTTATCTGCATTAACTTACATTTTTCTATAGTTAGATCATACTGCCTATATGTTCAATCCTCCATTGAAATCGAACACGATCTCTCGCCAGCTCTTTCCAAGATCCCAATTATGCTGTTCAGCATGCGAAACCCCTTTCAATAATTTCGTGAACTGCTTACAAATCTTTTGAATTTGCGAAATAAAGCTTTTGTGGCTGTCTTTCAATTGATGGAATGACCTGGTATGCAACTTCCCATTCTGGAGTTAAGTCTTTCGCTTTGTGTCCTGCTGTCACCATAAACTTCAAGCAACAATCGCCGCTACCCAACGTTCCTCTTCAATAGATATTATTTCATTATTATGTGTATTATTGCCTACGACTTTCAAAGCTAGCAAGAATCAATTTGGTGACAAGGAAAGTTGCTACTCACCATTTAACGGAGACGCTGAGCCGCAGATAGGCACAACAAAAAGATTTTCACACTTAAAGCTTTTGGCAAATGGCCTTTGTCAACAACAGGCACACATAAGCACACACGCAAACTCAGGTAAACGCAACTTACACACACGACTGCTGTCTCAGGCAACTGAAACCACGGTTGGTTTTCTGAAAACTGTCTTGAACAACGATCTCGGCAGCCCACACAATGGAAATATCTTTGACCTTGTAGCTATAAATAGGCCGGACCTTGTCGACTATGTCGGTATAGAAACTGGGATTAGCGACATAATGTCATTATAGCAACTATGATTGCGAAAATTAATAAATGAGTCAAGAAGGCTAGGAGAGTGTTTCTACTAGATAGAGCACATAAGCAGTTATTAGCATATCACTTAGTGAATTTGCATCACTTAGTTCCAGTAAGATGGATGTAGAGGAATTATGGAAAAGTTTAAGCAAATTGGAAATCGTGGTCTGGAGAGTTATGTGCCTGGTAAGTGGATAAAGGATGGAAAAGACCGACCATGGCTTAATAACGAAATTCGGCGGATGCTAAGGAAGCAGATGCTGTTCAACTCTCGATTCAAAAGGAGACACACAAATGACGACAAGCGAACGTTAGTAGAGATTCGTGTGATTGTGAAAACGTCTATGCGCGAAGCATACAACTACAACAGTCACACCATAGCAAAACATCTGGCAGAGAACATGAGGAAATTCTGAGCTTACGTAAAATCGCTAAGTGGATCTAAGGCTTCCATTCAGTCCCTTGTGGACCAGTGGCAGTTGAAGATAGCAAAATGAAAGCCGAAGTTGTCAGCTTCACGTTCAAGAAACTGTTCATACAGGAGAATAGCACGAACATACCGTCATTTGACCATCGGACGAACTCTGGCATGGATGACACAGTAATAAGCATCCCTGGCTTAGAGAAACAACTGAAACATTTGAAATCAAATAAATCACCAGGTCCCTATGGTATCCCAGTTAGATTTTACAAAGAGACTCTACGGCATTGGCCTCCTACCTGACCTGCATTTATCGTGAATCTCTCGCCCAGCAGAAACTTCTAAGAGACTGAAAACAAGCGCAGGTGACTCCATTATAAAAGAACAGACCAGCAAAATTACAGACCTATATCCCTCACTTCTGTTTGCTGCAGAATCCTTGAATATATTCTCAGTTCGAATAAAATAAGCTTTCTTGAGAGTGAGAAGCTTATGTTCACGGATCAGCATGGTTGTAGAAGCCATCGCTCGTGTGGAACTCAGTTTGCCCTTTTCTCACATGATATACTGCGAATTATGGATGAAGGGCAGAAGGTAGATTTGATATTTCTAGATTTCCGGAAAGGATTTGACACGGTGCCCATTGCAAACTGTTAACGAAGGTACGAGCATATGGAAAAAGTTCAACAGTATGTAAGTGGCTGGAAGACTTCTTAAGTAACAGAACCCGTTATGTTGTCCTCGACGACGAGTGACGATCGGAGACAAGGGTCCCGTCATGAGTGCCCCAGGGAGCTGTGACAGGACTGCTCTTGTTCTCTACATACATAAATGATTTGGCAGCCAGGGTAGGCAACAATCTGCGGTTGTTTCCTGATGACGATATGGTGTACGGTAAGGTGTCGAAGTTGCGAGCTAACATCCCAAAGATGTTCGGGATCTCATGCGGTTCCCCTTCGTCGAAATGTCTTGGCTCAAACTCGTCTAGGGGTTGAACCACATGTTTCGCATTACACGCCGTAAATTAGACACTTTTGGCACTTTGGTTAAATTGTCCGGTTGGTGGCAAGTTTGTGAAATTGTATGAAATCTCCAACGTTAATATAACATATAACAACGGTAGTAATAATATCGGGAGCTAAATAACGACCCATAAATGATGTAGGCCACACAGTTATAATTTGGTTAGAATAATGTTTATTCACAAAGCAAACTAATAGCGAAAGTGGTCGTCTTTAGAATTACTATCACATTCGAGTACATATCCAACTGTCACAGTTCGATCATTCATAATCTCGTCGCGAATTTCAAGTCCAATACTCCACCTCGTTAACTACTCGAAAAGTTATAGTTCACACCAGGCGTGCAGCTTCTCACCGCTCAGAGACTAAGTTCCGCGATACCACACAACATGGAATTTTCTAAGTCGTTTCACTTCCTAGCTATGTAAAGACCGACCGTCCGCTTTCGCGACTCCACCAGCTGTGTCTCTCTGCCTGTCCCCGGCCGTGTTCCCCGCGCGCCAAACATCCTCGCTCAACTGACAAATGCAGTTCCCTTCTCTGAAGCCGGCCGTCTGATTGAGTACAGCTTATTCTACATTATTTTACATTTTAACATATTTAAATAATCAAAGCTTGACCACTTTCACGTTCTAAATGAACAATAATAACCATTACATAATAAACGTTAAATTCTTTTACATAAAACCAATACAAATTCCTTCTTAACTTTGAATGTCATGGCCAGTAGTCATGCACCAATATGCTTTCTGATAAATAAATAAAGAACAAAAGTAACTATTAAGCACTAAAATTTACAACAAATATTCTATTATCTAAGGATTCAATAAGGTGTCATGCTGTCATCGTTGCATGTATTTTGTTTGGAGGAAATGGTGATCTGATGATTAACTGAAAATACTGATAATTTAAATTTACTATATCTTTTAAACAAATAAAGTTACAGAGTTGATATTTACAACATTTGTCATTTTAATGATGCGTTTCTGTATGAAATGTCGATCGTTATGATCGACCAAAGCGTTCAGATTTTAGCATTCAGGCCTTTGCTACAAAACTTGTTAATTTCACTTTAACAGTAAATCCTAAACTATTATAGATATGATCAATCTTCAAATTTTGTTGGGATCACAATGAAAATTTATGAAGGGTGGTAGATTAAAATTACTGTGGCTTCATTCCCTGAATTACTGCAGAATAGAAATAGTTTTCATGAATGATTCCCTTTATGGCCGATCTTAGTTCGACCATATTTAACACTGCTACGTCTCCTTGGCCACAAACAGCTTCTACGGGGTTTCCCTATGATGTAGGTTTTCATCTGTCTCACTTGTACACCACAGCGCTTAGGCCTCGTTCAGCATAACAGACGCCTGTGAATTTCCCCATCTCGTGGCGAATGTGCGTTCTTTGTGGCACACATTCCTGGACGACAGGGTTCGTTTCACAATTCCTGAAGGTTGACTCTTTCGACTAAATACTTAAATGAGAACGAAATGCTCGTTAACTGACAAAGTTAAGTGATTGTAGGAAGATACAAGACGATTTGGACAAATTTCCTGTTGGTGTGATGAATGGCAGGTAGCCCTAAATACGAAAATATGTAAGTTAATGCGGATGAGTAGGAAAAACAAACTGTAATGTTCGGATGCGGTATTACTAGTGTCCTGCTTGACATAGTCAAATCATTTAAATATCTGGGCGGAACGTTGTAATGCTATATGAGGGGGAACAAGCAGGTGAAAAGTGTGCTAATAGTCGACTTCAGTTTATTGGGATAATTTTAGGAGAGAGTGGTTCACCTGTACAGGAGACCGCATATAGGAGGCTGGTGCGACCTCTTACTGAGTACTGTTTGAGTGTTTGGGATCCATACCAGGTCGGATTGAAGGACGACATCAAAGCAATTCAGAGGCAGGCTGCTAGACTTGTTACAGTAGGTTTGAACAACAAGTAAGTATTACGGAGATGCTTCGGGAACTCAAATGGGAATCCCTGGAGGGAAGGCGATGCTCTTTTCGGGAAACAGTTGAGATAATTTAGAGAAGCGGCATTTGAAGCTGACTGCCAAACGATTCTAATGCCGCCAACGTACACTGTGCGTAAGGACCATGAAGATAAGATACGATAAATTAATGCTCACACGGATGCGTAAAGACAGTCGTTTTCCCGTCGCTCTGTTTTCGATGGGAACAGGAAAGGGAATGACTAGCAGTGGTAAAGGCTACCATCGTCCACGCACCGTACGGTGGCTTGCGGAGTATTCATGTAAATGTAGATGTAGATGTAGATGTAGATCTCTGCCGCTTGCTGTCATAAACAATTTGTTTTCTTCAGCTTGGCCTATCTTCTTCTCCTTTGGGAACAGTGTCCTTCTTGAATTATTTCTTCAGTGGTTGAGAAATCGCTCTCATGGGACGTTGAAGTGCTTGCTTCTTGAATCGGCTCTCCAAACACCCTGCGGCTTCAGGTGTTAAAATGATATATAAATTTCAAAATATCTTTTAGCACACTGCAGATCAGATTAAAGAGTGGAAATGATTCGGACCAGAGCTGTCCCTCTCCGCGCGTCTCTCTTAAACGTAGACAGGCTCATTTTCTCTGGTGTTTCTGCGGAAATTTGCAGTTTCGCTCTTCCAATGTGTAACTGCAAACAATGTAAACAAATACTGCGCATTACGTCTCTCATGCGACGTCCTTATTTCGTCGACGGAAAGCGTCGGTTTGTTTTCTGTTACAAACAAAATAATTTTTGAATCGGAATTGCACGCGCTCATTCGACAAAACTGTCTCGCATTAATAAAGTGCGATATTAGTTTTATCGCTGTGTATTAAGAGGATCGGCAAAATACGAAGAATCACTAGGACTCCAGCAGTGACATCAGTGTGGCAGTCAGCACGGGCCGAGGGCTGCTGCCGCTGCTGCAGTACTGCTTTGTCTCATCTAAGATCTGTCAGGTGCATTTTCCCTATCTTAATGCGGTGTAATCACTAGTGTGTGAGCAGAGACAGTGAAACAAGCAATTAATTGTGGTCTGTACTATGGCTTTGTTTCAAGAAACACTCTACATCCAAACAAAAATTGCCAAGAGAGCTGCAGCTATGCCTCTTAGATTCAGAAGGCTGGTCGGCCGCTCTCGTCATTGCGGATGAAATGAAAGGAAATGAGCGTTTGGTGTCACTGGCCAGGGGGCCCCTTGCGGGCAGGTCCGGCCGCCTTGGTGCAGCTCTTATTACATTCGACGCCACACTGGGCGACGTGCGCGCCGGATGGGGATGAAATGATGATGAAGACAACACAACACCCAGTCCCTGAGCGGAGAAAAATCTCCAATACAGACGGGAATCGAACCCGGGCCCGTAGGACGGCAATCCGTCACGTTGACCACCCAGCTATTTTTTTTTTTAACCAACAGCACCCGGTGTTCCCAGGCGGTCACCCATCCAAGTACTAACCGGGACCGATGTTGCTTAACTTCGCTGATCGGACGAGAACCGGTGTATTTTTTTTTCTTTTTTTAAGACCACCGCCACAAAAAATAAACGTGAATATTAGGCTGCAAGTTCGCCACGCTTCAAAAATAATGAAAATTAAAGTACCTGCATTATCATGCCGCAGAAAAATAACTAAACACACATGCAGGGTCATCACACAAAAAATAAAAGTAAAATATTGGGCAATTAGCTCGCCAAGCTGCAAGAAAAAAAATGAAAACTAAAGTACCTGGCAATAGCATGCCACAGAAAAATAGCTCAACACATAAGAAGGCGACACTGCACTCGTAAAAGCAAAGCGATTGAGAAAAACAGGCACGTAAGCTAAACATAATAGTCGTGGCAGTAACAAGCATATACACATTGAGGTAACACACGGCCCGAATTGCGTCACCATAAATGGAGAATGAAAATGTGTATGTCAGTACCACAAACAACACGCCAAAGCGTCCAAAATTGGAAAAAAATTGATAAAGAATTCAAATTAATGATAAATGAAAGAAAGAAAATTCATAGTCGCAGAACTTTTGTATAAGCGTGAGAGATCGCTACATTCAAATAGTTCGCGAAATCTGCACTGTATGTCTTTTTACGTTTCGCCGTCACAAAACAATCCCAGATATATGCCAAATAAGAAAATGCATCAGACAGTTCCAGACCAATCAGGGCGTAAACCGTATGTCCAAATAACCACACAGTAATTGTATGCCTTGCACATGGAAAATACTTAAAATCAGGGGTAATAACGGAATCGACGGTGACATTTGCCGGTACAGTTCTGTGAATAAGTGCGAGCATGATCTGACAAAGCGACCACACGTCTGCAACAGCCCGACACTGCAGCCGGCGCTCCCTGGTGTCAGGCGCGCCACACCTGCCACAGTTGGGCGATGCGAGGAGGTGGATGTCGGCGAGGCGTTGGTTGGTCGATAAGGTGTTGTTCACCAACTTGAACCACAACGCCGAAACGTCGGTTGGCAACACGCTGGCATTGATGTTCGCCCACACCTGTTTCCAGTTCACAGTAGGGAGGCGAACCTCCAACTTGTGAACCGGCGGCCGTCCCATCAGGCCGGCGTAGAGACGCTATTGGGGCTGACTCCACTGTGAATAACGAACTGAGTGACCACCATGGGCACTATTGGTTGGGCAATGATGGTCAGTTTATAAAGTGGGACCGTGTTAGTCAGTAATTCGCGATGTGACTACAATTGCCCCTGCATACTATTTGGTGGGGCCATGTGCTATATTGATAAATATCAGGACGATATGAATTCTGCATAAATTAGTATCAATTTCGGTAAATTAGTGTCATATTCAAAAGTGTTTGAACAATCTAAATTTTAAGAAAAATAGCATCATGTTAAAAACAGTTCGGGTGATTTGAATTTTGGGTAAACTGGCATCGTATTCGAAAGTGTCCAGACGATCCGAATTTTGTGTCAGTTGGCTCTATGTTCAAACGTATCCAAACGACCTGAATTTTACGCAACTTGGTGTAATGTTCAAAAGCTTCCGAATGATCTAACTTTGCGTAAATTGATGTCATGTTCAAAAGTTGTGAACAATCTGAATTTTAGGTAAAGTGTCGCCATGTTCAAAAGTACTTGGACGATCTGAATTTCGAATAAATTAGCACCATGTTCGAAAGTATCCGAACAATCTGCATTTTTCATAAATTGGTGTCATGTTTCAAAGAAATGGAATGACCTGAATTTAGTGTAGATTAGTATCATATTAAAAAGTATTCGAACAATCTGAATTTAGTTTAAACTGGTGTCATGTTCAAAACTGTCTGAACAGTCAAGGCTGATTTGATAACAATGTATTACTTGTCATGGTCAACAATCATATTATATTTGTAACACTGTAGGTTAATAACTGACGGTAAAAAATGCTTCATGTTTCTATAAATCATTTTGGAAAGCACCAGCAATTTCGTTGCGCAGTTCATGTTTCTCACCAATGTGTTGGCTCAGCGAAAAAAGACATTCATGCTGAATCCTTGGCAGGCATCAGCAAGTCTGAAATTATTGGCTAGATTTTTGATTATTAGAACAAGTTATAACCTGTTCTGCGTTTTTCTATGAGAAAACATACATGCATTCTTTTTTTCGATTCAGCGAAATATGTTATGTTTGGAGACTGCGAAAGCACTGACTTGCTGATTAGGCAAAAAGATAGGTATATATGAAGTTGGTATCTGTTCTTTCGGACATATCGGAAAGAACATATAATATCTCCATGGGCATGTCCGAAAGAACAGACTCCATCTTCATATATATACTGTTTGTGCATCTGCACAGAAAAAGATAGTCAAATTGCCGGTGAACCTTATATATATATATATATATATATATATATATATATATATATATATATATATAGATATATGCACAAACAGTGCCCGAACTCTTACGCGAATGGGCAAAAAGCCGGGAGTAATTAGTATAATGGGCAGGGGCACTATGAATATAGTGCGGGGCAATAAGGTGGGATTGTGGGTCTCAGGGGAGGCGTGCCAAAGATAGGTTCCTGCAGTCGCACTATCTTCTGTGTCCTTGGTGGCTCAGATGGATGCCGGCACGGTAGCTCAGAGTGATCGGTCAGAGTGATCGGTCAGAGAGCTGGTTGGCCTTAGTGGTAAAAAACTGAGTGGAAGGACGAACTTTA
Source organism: Schistocerca cancellata (assembly GCF_023864275.1). Taxonomy (NCBI): domain Eukaryota; kingdom Metazoa; phylum Arthropoda; class Insecta; order Orthoptera; family Acrididae; genus Schistocerca; species Schistocerca cancellata. Next base: position 810,571,299 of record NC_064626.1, on the reverse strand, counting down.
ACGATTGTCCTGTGACGCCCACAACGCCCACAACGACCAAACAAAACGATCAACAACGGAAAAAAAAGATGGATATAGTGTCTGCTATGTAAGCGGGAGATCCCGGATTCGAGTCCCGGTCGGGGCACACATTTTCAACTGTCCCCGTTGACGTACATCAAAACCTGTATGCAACTTAGGGTATTCATTTGATTGTATAAAGATAGGTATTGAATCGAAGCAGCTATTCGTAGCAAGTTATTGATGTTGAGCTATCATAGCAGTCTTTTAATACTTTGTTTGGACACATACGGATGTAAATGTGACATATACATTGATGTGCAAAAGATAAGGACAAAGGTAACTTCCGCATGATGTGTTACAGTTAAGTACATAGCTCGATGAAACTTGGACCACATAGAAAGAACAGCTACAGTATAATAGAGAAGGTAACTGAAAGAAATATCCAATGAGAAAAACAAGTGACCTGTTCTTCAGAGGCAATAACTACACAGAAGACACTACGATTAATGATGGTACCCTGGACATTACAAAAGGTATGTCACGGTTCTTAATATGTTGTGTGATCACCACCCATGGTACTGCATGCTCTGCAATGTGCTTCCACGCTGGCCACAAGGACAGTAAGGAGTCCTCGTGGTACGACTCTTAATTCCTCCATCAGCATGGCTGGTAGCTGCTGGATGGTCGTTGGTAGTGCGGACTCACTGCTGTACATCTCCCCCAATGTATCTCACACGTTATAGATGGGATTTAAGACATGGGAACAGGCAGGCCAGTTCACTCACCAAACATCCTCTCATTCTAAGAGCTCCTACACCTGCGCTGTTCGATGTGGTCGCACACTGTCATCCATAAAAATGAAGCCATGGCAGAATGCACACCTGAAAAGATGGACGTGGGGAAGGAGCACAGTGTCACAATAACGTTGACCAGTGAGTTTCTGTGTTCAAAGATTTAAAAGTCAGTACACTAATTCAATATTATGCCTCCCCACACCATAACACATGGACCACCTACACGATCATCTTCGACATTTCTGGATGCATTATGTGTTCACACCTTCTGCCATGTGAGTGTATGTCGAGAATCATTACTCAGGCTGAATCTGCTCTCATCCGAGAAGAGTACACGATACCACTCCTCGTTGGTCCTTGCGCTATGCTCTTGGCACCATCGGACATGGTGCTGCAGATATGTGCACTTATCAATGGAACACAATTTACTGGTCTTTGGACAAAGAGACCAGCCCCATGCAGTCACCGTGCCACTCTGTAGCATGGGGCTGCATGCCACGCAGTCCTGTTAAATGTGGTTACCATTGCACCTGATGTTTGAAGTGGAGTCCTTTCTTGTCTGTTGTACAATGTAGCAATTATTTGTGCTGCAGTTGACCCTGATCGATCACCTCCTTTTCTTCAGGCTGCAGTGCCTGTCGCTCTGAAAGCTCCCCATGCACCTGAAGGAGTGCTGCCAGCAGTGCTAAACTCTAGGCTACGCTCATTACACTTCGTTCTTGTTTCATTTTCCCAAAGTTTCTTCCTCGCGTGAAGTCATCCAAATGTGGTCTCTGGGATTTTGCAATGAATACCAGAACAGTGCGCTGTAACTGCTCACTGTCTGACACACGCTGTCTTTTTCCCATTCGTTCAAATGCCTGGTGTTGCAGGTTCCGTCCCTTTTGGCGCTCTAGTCAAAGTGACATTCTATGTGGCGTCGATCTTTCTGTTCCAGACTGGCAACACGTTATCGTACTTTCATTCATTTCCAACATTACGTTACTTTATCTAAATCGTCCTTAAGTTTTACATAGCAGTGTACACCGAGGTGACAAAAAACGTGGACTAGTGATATGCACATATACATATGGCGGTAGCATCGCGAACGTAAGATATAAAAGAGCAGTGCATTGGCGGAGTTGTCATTTCTACTCAGTTGATTCACGTGAAAAGGTTTCCTACCAGTTGGATCATACACTACCGGAAGACCGTGGTCTGGTCAGATGAGTCCCTATTTAAGTTGGTAAGAGCTGATGGTAGAGTTCGTGTGTGTGTCCATGGGCTCAAGTTGTCAACAAGGCACTGTGAAACCTGGTGTTAGCACCATAATGGCGTGGGCTGTGTTTACATGAGAAGGACTGGGCCTCTGGTCCAACTGAATTGATCACTGACTGGAGATGGTTGTTTTCGACTACTTGGAGACCATTTGCAGCCATTAATAGACTTCATGTTCCCAAACAACGGTGTCATTTCACAGGGGCACATTTGTTTGCAAGTGATTTGAAGAACATACTGGCCACATATATCACCCGACATGAATCCCATCGGACATTTATGGGACATTAACGGGAGGTCAGTTCATGCACAACCTCCAGCACCGGCAATTATGAATGGGTAAGGAGGCAGTATGGCTCAGCATTTCTGCAGGACTTCCAAAGACTTGTTGAGCCCGAGCGACGTCGAATTACTGCGCTACACCGGGCAAAAGGAGGTTCGACACGATATTAGGAAATATCACGTGACTTTTGTCACCTTAGTGTATTACTATCAACAATCTTACATCTTTCACCTACTGTTTACTTGTAATTCGGTAATGCTTTTCTCTCGTCCAGTGATGGGCGTCATTGTCTGCCTTAGGGGATGGAACAGGCCAAAGACAGCCTTGAATTTCTGAACTCTGGACTAGTAGCGGGAGGCTAAACAACAAAAATTTTAGGGGATATTCACATTACCGTTTCTGAAGCCACCCTCAACAAATTGTGATTGTCACGTGTTCATAATAAGCTGCAATTTTACATCAGTAATTTTCAACAATGCATTGCATGCCAAGCCAATGCGATCATATTGTGGGCTAGATATGCCGGGTGGTTATAATTAAACTTTTCCTATTTAACACGTTATAGCTCTGAAACTAATTACCATACGAGTACTGAACTTGATAGCATTAATGACAAGGACTGCTACGGTACATCATACTATTACAAACCGGTACCATCACTGCTACAAAAGGGGCTCAGTATCGAGCCCATCAGTCTCTAGAAGAGTCTGAAAGCGCAGGATTTCATTCTGCACAGCAGAACGAAGCATGTCCGCAGGTCTGCTGGCTATCTCTCTTGATGTGCTGAAAATATGTGTGAACGTTCCCCCTGTAAACCTTGTCCTTCAGGTAGCCCCCACAACCAGAAATCACAGCGAATGAGATTAGGTGATCGTGCCAGCCAAGCATTTGGAAACGATCGGTTGATAATTCGATCGTTTCCCAATGTGCTTCGAAGAAGCAGGTGAACTCCACGAGCGATGTGCGGTGGGGTCACATCTTGCATGAAAACTGTTGAGTTCAGTGCGTCTCTCTCCTGAAGGGCGGGTATGTCATGGTGGCGAAGCATATCGCAGTAACATTAGCCAGTCATTCTGCACGTCTTTGGTCCTTGACCGCCCACTCGTTCAAAAAAGAATGGGCCAAAGATGAACGCAGCCGTGAAGCCATGCCATACGGTGACACGTTCGCCATACAGAAGAAGTTCATGCACAGTGACTGGAGGTGAAGATCCCCACACTCAGCAATTCTGTGTGTTCACCTGACCCGTCAGAGGAAAATGAGCTTCGTCTGTCCTTAGGGTGGTCCAGAGCAAGCCTTCGTCAACTGCAATCATTGCGAGAAAGTAGAGAGCGAAGTCAACACGCTGTTGTGCGTCCTGCGGTTCAAGCTGCTGTACGATATGGATCTTGTACGGATACCAGTTGAGATTGCTCGAAGCATCTTCCGTACAGTGGACCACGAGATGTTCAACTATCGTGACACAGCACGCGCACTGCCTGACGATCGGGAATTGCGCGCAGCGTTGTCTGCCATAGCAATAGCGATTCCATCAACCACATATGGTGCAACCGGCCGCCGGCCCCTTCCAGAGCGATGCCCAGTTCTCCACTTGATTCGAACTTCTTCATCATCCTCCACACAGCACGTAGAGCAAGAGGACTCTTCCTTTCAGCCGGCACTATTCTCGAAGTGCAGCTACAGCATTACTGGTGTTTTGATAATAGCGCTTCACCAATAATACCCTACTCCTTTTTTCCAAGCTCATGTTGACACGTCAACAAGTGCACTGTGACTGTTCAGATTTGTGAGACTACACTCCTGGAAATTGAAATAAGAACACCGTGAATTCATTGTCCCAGGAAGGGGAAACTTTATTGACACATTCCTGGGGTCAGATACATCACATGATCACACTGACAGAACCACAGGCACATAGACACAGGCAACAGAGCATGCACAATGTCGGCACTAGTACAGTGTACATCCACCTTTCGCAGCAATGCAGGCTGCTATTCTCCCATGGAGACGATCGTAGAGATGCTGGATGTAGTCCTGTGGAACGGCTTGCCATGCCATTTCCACCTGGCGCCTCAGTTGGACCAGCGTTCGTGCTGGACGTGCAGACCGCGTGAGACGACGCTTCATCCAGTCCCAAACATGCTCAATGGGGGACAGATCCGGAGATCTTGCTGGCCAGGGTAGTTGACTTACACCTTCTAGAGCACGTTTGGTGGCACGGGATACATGCGGACGTGCATTGTCCTGTTGGAACAGCAAGTTCCCTTACCGGTCTAGGAATGGTAGAGCGATGGGTTCGATGACGGTTTGGATGTACCGTGCACTATTCAGTGTCCCCTCGACGATCACCAGTGGTGTACGGCCAGTGTAGGAGATCGCTCCCCACACCATGATGCCGGGTGTTGGCCCTGTGTGCCTCGGTCGTATGCAGTCCTGATTGTGGCGCTCACCTGCACGGCGCCAAACACGCATACGACCATCATTGGCACCAAGGCAGAAGCGACTCTCATCGCTGAAGACGACACGTCTCCATTCGTCCCTCCATTCACGCCTGTCGCGACACCACTGGAGGCGGGCTGCACGATGTTGGGGCATGAGCGGAAGACGGCCTAACGGTGTGCGGGACCGTAGCCCAGCTTGATGGAGACGGTTGCGAATGGTCCTCGCCGATACCCCAGGAGCAACAGTGTCCCTAATTTGCTGGGAAGTGGCGGTGCGGTCCCCTACGGCACTGCGTAGGATCCTACGGTCTTGGCGTGCATCCGTGCGTCGCTGCGGTCCGGTCCCAGGTCGACGGGCACGTGCACCTTCCGCCGACCACTGGCGACAACATCGATGTACTGTGGAGACCTCACGCCCCACGTGTTGAGCAATTCGGCGGTACGTCCACCCGGCCTCCAGCATGCCCACTATACGCCCTCGCTCAAAGTCCGTCAACTGCACATACGGTTCACGTCCACGCTGTCGCGGCATGCTACCAGTGTTAAAGACTGCGATGGAGCTCCGTATGCCACGGCAAACTGGCTGACACTGACGGCGGCGGTGTACAAATACTGCGCAGCTAGCGCCATTCGACGGCCAACACCGCGGTTCCTGGTGTGTCCGCTGTGCCGTGCGTGTGATCATTGCTTGTACAGCCCTCTCGCAGTGTCCGGAGCAAGTATGGTGGGTCTGACACACCGGTGTCAATGTGTTCTTTTTTCCATTTCCAGGAGTGTATATATCACGATGACTGATCACGGTACCTGTTGGTCACAGTTGGAACGGGACGGTGGTGCTGTGACGCATGGAAATCGTACACCCCATACTCTGGACGTTAAAGCTGCCAAGTTTGGTACTCGTACAGTTATTAGTTTCCGTGTTATAAAGTGTTAAATAGGGAAAGATTAATTATAACCTCCCGGTAGTTTACATGTTTTAAGATAGAGTGTCCGGAAATTTTTAGACACATTGACCAAAAGCAAGACATCAGTTTTCAAATGAGTCAGAGAAATCTTCTAGTGTTTTTTATTCAAATTCTTTGGTAATCAAAATCTTTGACTGTCGCTTCACCGTTCAGGAACCTTTTTAATGCCTCAATTGGAGGTAACTGCTCTCCTACAAAAGGGAACTCGTTAGCTACATGCTTATAAGGAAATATGCCTCTCTTACTCATCAAATTAAACTGCTTGCTGTCAGGGAGAGTACTCTTTCTATTTGCAATGCATCGGGTTTTAAATGTGAGACACGTTTTTCTAGACATAACAACAGATAGTCAAAGGCATCTGTAAATTAAAATTTTGTGTCGCTTCGATAGCCCACTATGACAGTGTTAGTGAATGCTTTACATTTTTGCATGTTTGTTGCAATCACAGAAACAAGGACCTGGATTTGTTTTAATCGTTTCTTCCACTGTTTTGGATATGTTCGTAATTATAAAATATGGATTGTAATTCGTCAGACTGTTAAACACAACAGACACCATAAAATTAGATCTACAGTTTAAATTAGATCTGCCATGTACAGCTCCACAAAATCTGCCTGTAAAATGGCAATGACGTCTGTGCTTCACATTGGTCTGCTTGAAGCGTTTCTTGCAGATATGACAAATTGCTGCTGTTCAAGATACCCATTACTCTTCGGGACTTGTTTTCAGCAAGCATATTTTTATGTGCTCTGCAATCAGATGCAGCCATTTCCTAAGCCTTTCCACACAATGTGTACCTCGATACTGCTGCAATTCTGAGTATTTGGCACTGTAACTGCGGTGCACATACACTGCACTTCTATACGATTTATGCACGTCAATTTCATTACTAACACCCTGTTGCAGCAAACAGTCGATGTCTGCATAAATGACAAATGGTAGCTCTGATATAATTAAATTTTCTTTGAGACATTATCTACGACAATGATGGAAGCTGAAGAAACGAATCAATATTTGTGCCGTAGCTAGAACTTGAACCGAGATCTCCTTGCTTACTAGGCTGGTGTGTAGCCATTACACCACCGCAGCAGTATAGGTAACGCAGCTTCACGGACTACCTTAGTCGAATGCCCTCCCTAACACTAACATACGGAGGCCACTGGGCTATGGTAGCCATGTAGCTGTGTTACCTATATTTCTACGGTGGTGTAATGGCTACACTCCAGCCTAGTAAGCAAGGAGATCTGGGTTCAAGTCCTAGCTGTAGCACAAATATTAATTCGTTTCTTCAGCTTCTAAGATAATGTTGAGACTGAAACGACTGAAGGAAAATTTAATTGTATCAGACCTATAAATCGCCTATCTCTGAGGTTCAAGCAGGATTTCCCCATTACATCCAATGCTAGGAAGCGTTGGCAATAGTGACGATTTAAGAAGCGGAAAATAAGCTGAAGATGTGGACTGACGTTTGTGTTAGGGAGGGCATTCGACTAGGGTCGTCCATGGACCTATATTACCTCTACTGCTATGGTGGCGCAATGGCTGGCACACGTGCCTAGTAAGCAACGACATCTAGGTTAGAGTCCTGATCGTGGCAAAAATTTTAATTCATTTCTTCAGCTTCTATCGTTATCTTTAATTATTTATTAACAAGTCGAATTTCATATACTGCCTCTCTAACACAGTGGTTCCCAATTTGCGGTTATGACCCCCAAGGAGTAAAATGTAAAAATTCTGAGGGGTAAAAACAAAAGGATGCAATTGTGTTTCAGTCACGCAACTAAATTATTTTCAAAACGTTAGTGTATTATCATTGTTCCATAATACTGTACTGCTGATTGCATAAGTTACCAATAACTATATTTTTTCAAATACTAGCATCAACTCATGACAGTGTTTTAAGGTTTACAACTTATTAAATGAATGTATTAAGGTCTTCCTCACGTAGTCCACCAACTACACTTATTCTTGCTACCGTGCATCTACAACAGTACAATTGAGCACATACATCACATATGCTTAAATGTATCGTGAAAATACATTCTCAGAATTGTGCGTAGTTCCGCAGCAAAACAGAAATTGCTTCATATTAATAGAATCTTCCGTCGGTTCTTGGTAGAACAACATTATAATAATAAATGAAAAGCACCAGTTTGCTTTTGTTCTACAATATTATTTTTATATATATATATATATATATATATATATATATATATATATATATATATATATATATATATATATAATTTATATATTATATTATATATTTATATTATATTTATTTATTATTTTATAAAAATAATGTTGTAGAAATTGCTTCATTATTTAATTCGCTACAATAAACAAACTAATTCACAGCACAACAGTAGCTGTGTAATGACTACAACACTGCTTTAAAGCTGACGCTGTGTTATTATTATTATTAGTCAGTAGTAGCAGTAATAGCTATAATCAGACACAAAGCGTTGGCAGCCTGAAGTATTCCAATTTTTGCCAGTTCGGAAGTAAGAAGTCCAGTAATCGAGTGATTTACAAACGCTGCTCAAGTACGGGTAGTTCCTAAATGAAAACGTGGCTTTTAGTGCTTTACATCATTTATTACATTCAACTTACAATTATAAATAACACATCAAATTAAAGAGCAACTCAAACAGTTTTTCTTTTAGTGTTCATTGTGAGTACACTCGTCACCAATCGAGACGATATGCGAGTTCTTCTGAAACCTTGATCAGCGTGTCAGGAATAATTGTTGCAACAATGCTGTTTCTAAAGTTGGGAAGATCAGCTGCCTAGCGGAGGCACATACACTTGATCCTTTATGAACCCACAAAGGTAAAAATCACATGGCGTCAGATCGTGTGTGAACATGGAGGTCACACAAAACAAGCTCTGTCATCCGACTCCTTGCGGCCATCCAGCGGCCAGGTACAGTTATGTACTGAGTTATACCAGTGAGGCAGCGCACCATCTTGCTGCCAAATAACGTTCTTTCGCTCAGCTTCTTACAATTCAGGAAAGAATCATAATTCTATGGATTCAAAACAAGAAACACCTATTACAGTTGCTTCTCTAAAAAGTAAAGACCGATAAACTTTCCACCGGGCTATGGCGCAAAAAAATACAGTTTTGGGGGTCTTTTTGCAACAGTACCACCTCACGGGTATTAGCTGACCCCCAGATGCACGCATTGTTTCTGGTCACATTTCCAGTTAGGTGAAATGTCGATTCATCACTGAGGATGACACTACAGAGAAAATATTTTTCCTCAGCAGCAACATTTCATTTGCACAGTTGGCACATAAACGGTAGTCTGTAGGCTTTAGAGCTCGGAATACTAATTCACGAGTAGCCTTCTAAACTGATTTCTTAGGGCCAAATGTGGAACACTCACTCGTTCAAACGTTATTCAGTCACTCTTGCGCACTAGTATACAAACAATACTGTTCGAGTTGCTTTTTCATTAGAAGTATTACTTACAGTTATAAGTTGAAAGTAATAAATGTTACAAAGTTTTAAAACCCTATACATTCACTGTGAAACATCCTGTACAGTGCACACAGATTAATTAGGTTGATTTTGAATTATGGTGCAGGTGTGGGTGAACCAAGTGTCATTAGGGTGAAAAGGAAGCATGTTTTGTAATGGGTGTCTATCCTCACTACAGACAGTTAGCTTTCATTTTTAAGAAGTAGTTTTAGGTAACATTTGCAATGAGAATTGTTTCATCTTTCTATAGCAAGAAGTTTTTTCAGAAGTACGGCTTATCAGTTGTCTCTTTGAGTCACTAGCTCGTGTTTTAAGAACACGCGAACAAAAACTAAATATCATCAACCTTTCATCATTTTAAAAAAGAAATTGATCAAAAAATTCTTTTTCAGTATAAAGTTTAGTTAGGTGCTGATATAGGTGGAGGGAGCGGTCGGGGTACTAGCTAATACCTGACTGCACTCAGGGATAATGGTGTCAGAAAGGTTCGAACAGCACTGGACTTATAAATAGAAAAGAAGTTGGATTAACTTAAGATAAATTGAATGGCAAATCTGTAACTGGACTCGTCGGTGTATGAACTAAAAGGTATGCATTAGTGACAGCTAATGCACAGAGCAAAACCTGTCAGACATGCTTCTGTTAACGAATAACCATCGATGATTACCGGAACTTTGTGTTAAATTCCGAATTTTAAATAACAGTACAGTTTATAACTGAATCCCATTGCCACGCAGTTTCCACATAATAAACGTTTTATACCTGTGGATAAAGTAATCATCTTATTTTGGAGTCACTACCACCTAAAAATGAGGAGAATGACTAAATTTATTGTGTACATATGAAAAGGTAAAATGTGGTTTTCTAATTGATTTTTACTGCTAGAGAAAGATAAATGTGATTTTAGCGTATTTGTGAAAGTGTAAAACACATTAGATGTAATTTGCAATTCCTTTATTGTGGAAAAATTACGTATAATACAACAATTTTATTTATTTGATCTCAGAGTTCCTCCAGTTCAATAGGAGACTGACGATTAATCCGACATATTATAATGTTAGTCAAAAAATTATCATTCTAAAACAGTTGTGTGAAATGATACTATGCACACCTAAATGTTCTTCTTGAAAGAATAAAGCATAAAATACAATAGAAGCAATGAAATTTACTGATGAAGCTATAGTTTTTGGCATGAACATCTGTGTGTGCTTGTGTGTAATGGTGTCAGTTTATACAACTCAGGTGAAACATACGTAATTTTTTGGAAATCCTGTAGTACTTTGAATGTCTTTTATAAATAATGGAATACTTTTGAACATGGCAGTTACATACTGATTGTCAGATTCGTTTTAGTGGCCTCCTCGGTAAAATTGGCTGTTTCATTGTAATGGATGCTCAATTATTTTTAAATTTTCCATCAGCATCATTTTGCTTTTTTCAAATTTTGCGGGCCACTGTCACCTTAAATTTCTTTAAATTTTTGGCCATTGTAATCTTTGACGTTTAAATATGCCGCTACTGCCATATTCCTCTTTTATTAATCTTCCACGGGGCGCCATCTTGACGTTATACGGGCAACCCGACGAGCACAGGTCCCTCGTCAAAGACATGTTACAGATGTTCATTGCTAGCTGCTCTGCTGCGTCAGCTAGAATAAATTATTTGCTGTGATAACTGTTACGCGTGATCTAGCAGATAAAGTCAGAAGCTTTCTGCGATGTACGAAGATGCAAACAGAGAAGTTTGCAGATTAAAAATGGTGATATGTACAAAGACCTGCAGGTAATTAGCACTTATTGCAAAGACTGGCAACCGATTGTTAACAATAGCAAATGTAAAGCCATGATTACACCAACATGTATCGATATCTGTCAATTATCTAATGCTATTCTTCCGGAGCAATTTACGACGGAACTTCAATCTACTCTCAATATGTTGGGGAAAACACATATTTACAGCCGGCGGTAGGCATAAAACGTCATCCTAAACTATAATGAATGTTTCCTCAGAAAGCTGGCCGCTGTGGACGAGCGGTTTTAGGCGCTTCAGTCCGGAACCGCGCTGCTGCTACGGTCGCAGGTTCTAATCCTGCCTCGGGCAAGGATGTGTGTGATATCCTTAAGTGAGATAGGTTTAAGTAGTTCTAAGTCTAGGGGACTGATGACCTCAGATGTTAAGTCCCATAGTGGTTAGAGCCATTTTTGAACTTTCTCAGAAAGTTATTTTGACTAATTAGATCAGAAGCCCGCTCGAACTGTAAATGGTTGCGAAAAAATACTTGATCTCTTAGCACATAATAATGCTGAGCAAATAGGCGGCATCATGACAGACACAGGAATTAGTAACCACAAGTTGGTTGTAGCGAGACTGAATACCATCACATCCAAACGCACTAAGAATAAACATAAAATACATTTATTTAAAAAAGGAGATGAAAGTTCCTTGATGCCTTCCTAAGAGACAATCTTCACTCCTTCCGATCTGACTATGTAAGCGTAGACCAGATGTGATGTGAATTCAGAGAAATAGCACCGATGACAACTTAGAGATGTATACCAAATAAATTAATAATAAAAATTTCTGGAAATTAATAATAGGTGGTAGTGATCCCCCATGGTGCACAAAATGGGACGGAAGACTGTTGCAGAAGCAACGAAAAAAGCATGCCAAATTTAAAAGAACGCAGAATCCCTGAAACTGCTCCAGTTTTACAGAATATCGAAATGTGAGATATTTTTAATGGTTTCCACAATGACACTATGTCTCAAAATCTGACATAAAACCCAAACATATTCTGGTCGTATGTAAAGTATACCAGCGAGAAAATACAATCAATACCTTCACTACGCCATAATGATGGTGATGTCACTGGCGAGAGTGCGACTGCAGCAGAGTTCTCAAACACGGTTTTCCGAAACTCCTTCACCAAAGTAAGGTGAAGGAAATATTCCCGAATTCGGATCTAGAACAATTGCCGAGATGAGCGACTTTGAAGTAGGTATCCTCGGTGTAGTGAAGGAGCTTAAATCACTTAAGGGGCTCCGGAACGCCCTATACTTGCAATGTTAAAATAACGCTTATAAATTATATCTTTCCTCACAAAGTATTTGAGGTAGGAAGTTGAACTTTTTACAGATTATTTATTGGAATATGGGCTACAACTTAACACAGGGATTTTACAAAATTTTAGTTCAGTTATTAAAGATGATTTTTTTTTCAATTGTAATGAAAATTCACAATATTTTTTTGCAATTTTTTATTTATATATTCAAAAATATACGGTTTTTTGGAAAAATGCTGTGTTAAATTATGCAGAAGGTACTGTGTAACATTTACTGAAAGTTTGAAACAAATATTTTTGGAAGATCCTTAGGAAACATGTAATTAGTATGAGAAAATAAAAGTTTTGGGAATCGAGCGACAAAGATTGGATTAACTTTTTAGTGCATTCCAGGTCCATAGGATGGATTATCTTCATCCTCTGCAAACTCCTCCTCCAGCTTCCTCTTGTTCCTCCTCCTGTTTACTCTTGCTTGTATCTCTAGACTGTTTACAGCCCTGTCTCCAGCCCGAAGGCGTTCCTTGTCTAAAGCAAGCATCGCTCGTACCATGTTAGAACCTATCTTCATTCCCATATTTCTAAATACCTTGCACCTTACAATGTTGCCATCATTGAAAGTCGCAACAGCAACTTTACTTTTACTCATTATTATACTTCAACAAAACAGAGACTCAAGAAACAGAATTAATTACGAATATTTTCGAGATAACGACAGAGTAAATAAACATGAAACAATCGACAATCACACCAGCGATATATATTGAACCATCACAGGTTAGCCACAACACATACTTTATCTCACATCACTAAACTGTACCTGATGAACACGGACGTTAATAATAACACCATTTGACAGCAGTTTAACATCGCCACAATGGGTCACGCCCATGTAGAACACATTTCAAAAAAAATTTAAAAATAGTTGTAGTCTTCGGAATTGAATAAATTATATATCTATTAAAAGGTAATAGTCTGCAGATTCAGAAAACGCAAAAAAGTAAAAATTGAACTTTTCATGATTTTGAGCCTTTCCGGAGTCCCTTAATAAATGCAAGACTCCGGTCCCGACTGTAAACCAGCCAGGTTCCTTTCAGAGTATTCTGATCCAATAGCTCCATACTTAGCAATCATACACAACCTCTCACTCGTCAAAAGATCCGTACCTAAAGAATGGGAAGTTACACAAGACACACCAACACTCAAGAAATGAAGTAGCAGTAATATGCTGAACTATAGACCCATATCAGTCACCTAGACTTGCAGTAGGATTTTAGAATATGAACTGTGTTCGAACCATTACGAATGACCTCGAAGGAAAAGATTAATTGACAAATAGTCAGCAGGTATTCAGAAAATATCGTTCTTGTGAAAAACAACTAGCTCTTTATTCTCACCAAGTAATCTCCTCAGTTGTGCTATTTGATTCGCGATTTCCCGTCAGAAACGTCACAGTTCGTAAAACTGACGCTATGTCATCAAGTGAACAAAATAATATTTGGCGTCCCCCAAGGAAGTGTTACAGGCTCTCTGCTGTACCTGACCAACATAAAGGACGTAGGAGACAAAGTGAGCAACTAACATGGCTCACAGATGATGCTGTCCTTTACCGTCTTGCAAAGTCATCAGATGATCAAAGCCAATCTCAAAATTTTTTAAGACAAGATATCTGTATGGTGCGATACGTGGAAGTTCACTCTAAATAATGAAAAGTGGGATGTCATCCACATGATCATGAAAAGAAAATCGCTAAATTTCGGTTACATGGTAAATCAAAAATGTTCAAACGTTTGTGAATTCCTAAGGAACCAAACTGCTGAGGTCATCGTTCCCTAGACTTACAAACTGCTTAAAGTAACTTATGCTGAAAACAACACCCACACCCATGCCCTAGGGAGGACTCGAACCTCCGGCGGGAGGCGCCGCGCAGTCCGTGACATGGCGCCCCAGACCGCACGGCCACGCTAAGCGGCCTCTGAGAGTTCCGCACACACTAAATTACGTATGTGGATTACAATAACAGCTGTTGTGGCTCAGTGGCCTAGTGCAGGTATTTCTATTGAACAGCACTTATACCGCTTGCGTGTCCTTAGGCTACCCCATTGATCCATCCCGGGAAACGGGACCAACACTTTAACATGTAATCCGAACTACGCGTTGTTGATGGCGACCCCTCACATCGATGACGGGTGAAGTCTAGGTTGAAATGAATACTGAAAAATACGTTATGCGACTGAAACTCGATTCCGCGACCTCTTTATTTACAGCTGCGTGCTTTACCACTAGACCACCAGACACGACGACTAAATAAGGTAATCATGGGGTCTATATAGCTTTTGAAGAGTGCAAGTATCAAAATACTTGACATATATGATCGTATCTTTTGATCATGTTGACGTAGAGGTTTAATTTATTTACAGCGTCAAGGGACCGTACATCTTAGTATCGGACACAAATTTCAACTTTATACCGCTACCCGTGACGGAGAAAAAATGATCTTATGAGACTGCATTGACTTTGAAGCTTAAATTGCCTATACCATCAGGGGATCGTAGACTTTAGTTCCTGCCACAAATTTCAACTTGATACATATACCCATTCCTAAGAGAAAGGGGTCTTTAACTACCGTGAACAATGGACCATGCTGTCAGTGAGGTGGCTTAAATACCTCAGCGACACAGATACCCGTACCGCAGGTGCAACCATGACGGAGGGGTATCTGTTGAGAGGCCAGATAGACGTGTGGTTTCTGAAGAGGGGTAGCCAGCCTTTACAGTAGTTGCAGGGGCTACAGTCTGGAATGTTGACCGATCTGGCCTTGTAACATCAATCAAAACGGCCCCGCTGAGCTGGTACTGCGAACGGTTGAAAGCAAGGGGAAACTAGAGCCGTAATTTTTCCCGAGGGCATGCAGCTCTACTGTATGGTTAAATGATGATGACATCCTCTTGGGTAAAATATTCCGGAGGTAAAATAGTCCCCCATTCGGATCTCCGAGCAGGGACTACTCAGGACGATGTCGTCATCAGAAGAAACAAAACTAGCGTTCCACTGATCGGAGTGTGGAATGTTAGATCCCTTAAGCAGCCAGGGACGCTAGAAAATTTAACAGGACCTCTGGTCAGGCGAATACAGGTTTATAAATACAAAATCGAATAGGGGCAATGCAGGTATAGCCGTAATAATGAATAACAAAATAGGAAAGCAGACAAACTGTTATGAACAGTATAGTGAAAGCATTATCGTAACCCAGATAGACACGAAGCCCACACCCATAACGACAGTACGAGCTTGTATGTCAACTATTTCCGCAGATTATGAAGAGATCGAGGAAATTTGCGGTGAGATAAAAGAAATTTTTCAGATAGTTAAGCGATGTGAAAATTTAATTGTAATGGGGGACTGGAATTCGATACTAAGGATAGGAAGAGAAAGAAAATCAGTAGGTGAATATGGAATGTGGAAAGGAATGAAAGGGGAAGCCGCCTAGTAGAATTTTGCACAGATCATAATTTAATCATCGCTAACATTTGCTTTAAGAGTCATAAAAGAAGGTTTCATACATGGAAGAAAACTGGAGGTTTCAGATTGACTGTATAACGGTAAAACATAGATTTCGGAACCAGATTGTAAGTCGTAAGACATTTCCAGCGACAGATTTAGACTGAGAAAGTTGCAAAAAGGTAGGAAATTAATGAGATGAGACCTGGATAAGTTGAAAAAACCAGAGGTTGTTGAGATTTTCAGAGGGAGCATTAGGCGATGATTGACTAGAACGGGGGAAAGAATATTGTAAAAGACGAACGGGTAGCTTTTGGAGATGAAATAGTGAAGGCAGCAGAAGACCAAATAGTCAAAAAGGCAAGGCCTAGTAGAAATCCTTGGATAGCACAGGAGATATTGAACTGAGAAAGGAGAAAATATATAAAATATATAAAATGCAGCAAATGAAAGGGTACACAGACGTCTAGAAAATGAGACTGACAGGAAGTGCAAAATGGCTAAGCAGGAATGTCTAGAGGACCAATGTAAGGATTTAGAATCATATGTCACTAGGGGAAAGATAGATACTACGTACAGGAAAATTAAACAGGTTTTTGGAGAAAAGAGAAGCAGCTGTATGAAAATCAAGAGCTCAGTTCTAATCAGAGGAGGGAAAGGTGATAGGAGTTTGTAGAGGGTCTACACAAGGAATGTGAACTTAAAGGCAGCATTATAGAACTGGAAGAGGATTTATGTGAAGATGAGATGGGAGATATGATACTGCGAGAAGATTTGATAGAGCGCTGAAAAATCTAAGTCGAAACAAGGACCTGGGAGTATACAACATTCCGTCAGAGCTACTGATAGCTTTCGGAGAGCCAGCCATGACAAAACCCTCCCATGTGGTGTGTAAGAAGAATATAACAATTCCAATTCAAAAGAAAGCAGGTTCTGGCCACTGTGCTATTACTGAACTGAAACGGTCGGTGGTGACCCTTTATATTATCTTACAACGTAGGAAACAGAAACAACTTGCAAGATCTAAAATGAACACAGTCCGTCTTAAGGATTGAAGCAACAAAGAAAAATTCCAGAAACTCTTGGAAGAAAGGTTACTGCATAAATACCCAGAAACCACTGAAGAACACTAAGCGACACTGAAGACTACAATAACGTCAGCTGCTGGAGAATCAGTTGGATACTGCAAGAGCCGGCCGGAGTGGCCATGCTGTTCTAGGCGCTACAGTCTGGAAACGCGAGACCACTACGGTCGCAGGTTCGAATCCTGCCTCGGGCATGGATGTGTGTGATGTCCTTAGGTTAGTTAGGTTTAAGTAGTTCTAAGTTCTTTTGTAATTTAGGTACTTGGGCTATGCACGGCACTATTTAACAAGAATAGCTCGATTTAGTCATAGAGTCGAGTTGTGCACGTTTGCTTTCATGAGCTTCAGCTAATTCGCCGCAAATAATCTGTAGCTGTGATCCTGCAGTCAAACAGTCTATGCGTTGGCTAGAATTGCGAGTTAATGAAATACACAGAAACACAAAATGAAAGTTAAATGTATTATTTAACAACAAGGGCTCTATTCTGACATCTGTAATTGATATAGACGACGGACAATTACGTTGAGTAATGTTTATTCAACAAAGGACGTCTCAAATAATCAGGAAGTGGTTCTACGGTATTCAGTTAAAATACAGACAAAAGCAGTAAAATTACGATGAGAGCATTATGAGAACGGTAGAAAACTCCCCAACTAAACTGTTATGAAAGATGCGAAAACAAAGTTCATTTCATAATCCCAATACACGAAATATTCATCAGCTCAAAACAGTACAGAGTTCAACATGACGATTTACAAATTAACTCTTGCGATACAAAGAATAATAACTCAAACTCCGTCTTTGCGCAGTTACATATTACAAATTGAGGAACTGAGAGTTCTGCTCTGGAGAATATTCAGAGCTGTGGAATTATGAAGTTCCTTGAGAATTATAGTAGCAGCCATCCACACCCCAGAATCAAACAACTCCACTATCAAATCACACGTTACTGCAGGAAGGACTGCCGTCTTCAAGAACTTTACATAAAGTGTTCAGAATCGCTCCCTCGAGTCCTTCACTCCAAAAATTTCCAGTCTTAACTTGATTCCCGTAGTGCTTTACTACCGTCTGCTTTTCCATTGACTGAACGCCGTCCCCACATTGGTCTTACATGCTACAGACATGATTTGTCTCATCTTGACTACTTTCCCACACTAAACTACTGTATGACAACAATATTTAAATAAAAGAAATGTTACAAACATTTACTCTTACTCAGACCATGTACAATAATTACAAATTAAGGTCTGTTCAGAAATAAACAAACTAGTATTCTCGCGCAAGTGCGCTCATGTTAAATGACGACGAACTGTCGTTAAATTTTGTTTAAACAATTATTTATGCCTTCCTGACAGAAGCGTTTTTGGTTCTCTTTTCAATTGTGGTTTCCGCTGACACATGCAATTGACCACCTTTAAATGAGCACATTAGCAAAATAGTTAACTGTTCATTAAATAACTACACAAGTATAACAATATGCGAGGTATTCATACCTTATTCTTTTGTTGTATAACTGTGGAGAATATGATGTTCTGACAAACACTTGCATGATGAAAAATACAAAAAACGTAATAATTCAAGAAATAAAATAGATACAAAAAAATGGCTCTGAGCACTATGGGACTTAACATCGATGGTCATCAGTCCCCTAGAACTTAGAACTACTTAAACCTAACTAACCTAAGGACAGCACACAACACCCAGCCATCACGAGGCAGAGAAAATCCCTGACCCCGCCGGGAATCGAACCCGGGAACCCGGGCGTGGGAAGCGAGAACGCTACCGCACGACCACGAGATGCGGGCGAAAAATAGATACAGATACATAGCTTTCAGAGATGGTAGCTATAGTTCAATGCTGTCCTTTTATTCGCTGCGAAATTGTAACTTTTGTAGTTTTAATAATATTGAAATACTGTTGTGTCACTGAATGCGCCTCATTTACTTGGGGTCATCGATGTATTCAGATCTGCATTAATATTTAATTGTAAATTATTATAGACTCTTAAAGAGCTGTAAGAAGACGTCTTTCAGCTTGTCTCAAAGTCTGCTACGTCTTTGAGTACTGTCTCCTGCACAAAATCCATAAGAGCGGCAGCTCTCAAAATTCCCCATGCTCGGATTTTCCCTATTTCCGGGAACGCTGTTAGTCTTTGTTACTGGACTCGCTCGCTCTGGACGCCTAGCCGGAAGCCGGAACTGCCGCAGTGCACCCCGAAACCTGGACCCGCTAGCGTTGAGCCGTACGACAAATTCATCTTTCCTCGCAACAATTCTAGGCGGCTGATTAGCTCGCATACATATTCGTATCTTTACACACATCATTAGTTTAATAAGTCATGGTTGCTAATACTAGCACGAATTGTTTACAGAAGAACAGAAAGACTGGTAGAAGCCTATCTCGGGGAAGATCAATTTGGATTCCGATTAAATCTAGGAATACGCAAGGCAATACTGCCCCTCCAGTTATCTCAGAAGATCGGTTAAGGCAAGGCAAATCTACGTTAAAGGCTATTTATAACTCGTACAGAAATCAGATGGCAGTTATAAGAGTTGAGGAGCATGAAAGGAAAGCAGAGAATGAGATGCAGTGAGACAGTGTTCTAGCCTACTGCACACTGAGAAAGCGGTAAAGAAAAACAAAGAAAAATTTGGAATATGAATTAAAGTTCAGGGAGAAGGAATAAACACTATGAGGTTTGCCGATGAAAGTGTAATTCTGTGAAAGGCAGCAAATTACTTGGAAGGGCAGATGAACGGCATGGACAGTGTCTTGAAAGAAGGATGTAAGATGAACTTCAGCAAAAGCAAAAAAAGTATAATGGATTTAGTCTAATTATATCAGGTAATGCTGAGGGAGTTAGATTAGGAAACTAGGCACATAAAGTAGTAGTTGAATTTTGTTATTTGGGCATCAAGGTAACTAATTGTGACCGAAGTAGAGAAGACATAGAAGTTGACTACCAATGACAAGAAAAGTGTTTGCGAAGAAGAGGTATTTGTTAACATCGATTATAGATTTAAGTGTTAGGAAGTCTTTCCTGGAAGTATTTGCATGAAATGTAGCCATGTATCAAAGTGAAACATGGACGATAAACAGTTTGGACAAGAAGAGAAGCTTTTGAAATGTGGTGATACAGACAAATGCTGAGGACTAGATGGGAAGTTCACGCAACTGAGGAGGTACTGACAAGGGAACCTCCCCATCGCACCCCCCTCAGATTTAGTTATAAGTTGGCACAGTGGATAGGCCTTGAAAAACTGAACACAGATCAATCGAGAGAACAGGAAGAAGTTGTGTGGAACTACGAAAAAATAAGCAAAATATACAAACTGAGTAGTCCATGCCCAAGATAGGCAACATCAAGGATAGTCTGAGCTCAGGAGCGCCGTGGTCCCGTGGTTAGCGTGAGCAGCTGCGGACCGAGAGGTTCAAGTCTAACCTCGAGTGGAAAGTTTAATTTTTCAGACAATTGTCAAAGTTCAGGCACTCACACATAATCAACTTCGCTCTCCAGAATTCCAGGACATGTTCAGATTTGCTTGGACATATGCAGGATTTGACGGTCTACACACGGAAAAATTTGAAAACGTTAAAAACATATGTTTTGACAGAGCACAGGGGAAACTGCGCGACTGTGAAACTGTTGCATTCATTTGTTTCAGTTTATGCGACAAACTCTTATGTTTTCATCCCTTATTTGGGAGTGATTATCACATCCACAAGAAAACCTAAATCGGGCAAGGTAGAAGAATCTTTTTTTTTTACCCATTCGCCAAGTGTACAAGTTAGGTGGGTCGACAACATATTCCTGTCATGTGACGCACATGCCGTCCCCAGTGTCGTATAGAATATATCAGACGTGTTTTTCTGTGGAGGAATCGGTTGGCCTACGACCTTGCGATCAAATGTTTTCGGTTCCCGTTGGAGAGGCACGTCCTTTCGTATACTAATCGCACGGTTTTGCGGTGCGGTCACAAAACACAGACACTAAACTTATTACAGTGAACAGAGACGTCAACGAACGGACAGATCATAACTTTGCGAAAATAAAGAAAGTAAACTTTTTACTCGAGGGAAGTCTTGAACCAAGGACCTCTCGATCCGCAGCTGCTCACGCGAACCACAGGACCACGGCGCTCCTGAGCGCACATGCCTATCTTGGGCATGGACTACTCAGTTTGTATATTTTGTTTATTTATTTCATAGTTCCACACAACTTCTTCCTGTTTTCTCGATTGATTTGTATTCAGTTTTTCAAGGCCTATCCACTGTGCCAACTTATAACTAAATATGAGGGGGGTGCGATGTGGAGGTTCCCTTGTAAGTAGAACTGGGGAGGATGGAAATTTTGTGGCGTGACCTCACTACGACGAGGGATCGGTTGGAAGGACACATTCTGAGACATCAAGGGATCACCAATTTAGTACTGGAATGAAATATGGGGGGGGGGGGGATTTTTAGAGAGAGGCAAGAGATAAATATAGTAAGCATATTCAGAAGGACGTTATTCAGAGATGAAGAGCCTTGCACAAGATAGAGCAGCATGGAGAGCAGCAGCAAACCTGTCTTCTGACTGAAGAGCACAGCAACAACAGACGGAGAAACGGACAGACGGACAACAAATGGCAAAAATATTTTTTATGTGATGTAATTACAGATTAAAAATTCTCGAATTTTTTCATTTACTTCTACTGTGAAATCTTGCTTCTTGTAAAATTTCATGATCTAGGTCAATGGGCAGTACCATATAGCGAGTGAGATCGCAGGTATCGAAATATGTGAAATAATGATCGTACCTTTTGATTACCTTGAGTTAGAAGCTGAAATGCGTCACACCGTCAAGCGGCCTAGACCTTAGTAAGTAACACGAATTTCAGCTTAATAGTTCCAGCCGTTCGGTAAAAGAAGGGGTCTTAACAGTCGGACAGAGAGACGAACAGACAGACGAACAATAAATTGATCGTATAAGGGTTCCATTCTTAACGATGGATGTAAAGTAAGCTATAAATTAGAGAACTTTTTGTTCACGCGGAAGAGCGAAATTTGTGTTCAGCATTGTACATGTATCACATGTTATCGCTAGATTAATTAATATAATTATTAGTTACTCTAGCGTGAGTGCATTATTTAGACAAAATTAACTGCAATGACAATTTGAAGATGGATGGATGTTTGCGGTTTCACGTTTCGTCAATGACAAAGTCATTATAGACGGAGCACATACTCGAATTGGGAAATTAAGGCGGCGATGTGCTTTTCAGAAGTACCATTCCGGCATTTGCCTTTAGCGATTTGAGGAATTCACGAAAAGCTGAAACTTGAACCGCGTTCCTCGTGAACGCCAGTCCACTGTCTTAGCACTGCCTCATCTCCCTCGATTTGGGCCACCTACTCAGAGGTGTGGCGTATCGTTCGGATTATGCGGTAAGGATTGATGGTAAGCCCAGCTGAGCCGCGCTGCTTGTCCACCAGAGCGGCGCCACAGGAGGGAGGGTTAACGAATCACTGCAGATCAGCGGACCGTTGAAAGCCTTTATCTGCCCCGCTGCAGCTGTTCACTAACAACACGGTCCCAGCTTCCAGAATGCTGCAATCTCCAGGCCTCCCGTTACACAACGCCGTTATCAACAACTGCATACAATTCATTCTCCGCTTCTGTATCGCTCTTTGGACTGCATCGTCGTTTGCTGTTGATATGCACCCTTCGGACTTAGTGTTGCCTATCTCCATCGGAGAGTTCAGTCTTTTGCTACAATATTTGCTGTTTTACATGACATGTGACTGAGCTTGCGCAACGCCAGTGAAGTACAGGTTGCCGATCGACGACAAATGTACATTTTTCTGTTGTTGATAAATGGTGGAAACTATTTCTAACCACATAATTGTCGTTGACATTATGCAGTAAAGGTGTTTTGCGCTTTCTCTCCACAGACGTTTATGTTTCTGACAGCAGCTTTGCGAGAAGAATAACATTCGCTTCCCCTGGAACTCATTGATGTCTCCAGTTTCACGAGTCAGTACATGTATGCACTGATGTTTGCAGTAATCACTCTCCATATTAACGAAACTTGAAGGTTATACCATAGTCATACTTCTCAAATACATTCTAAAACAAAAAAAAAGAACGAGGCACCACTAAGGAATTACCTGCGCGAGAGACATCATGCTCATAAATTAAGGACAATGCTGATATATGGTGAAACAACGCTCTGGTGGGCGGTTTGTGGGTTTAAATCACCTCGGGGTATGACCATGCAGTGCATTTGACATGCGGTCGTCGCACGGTGGCGCTAGCAGCAGTCCACATATGCAGAGGTTGAGAGGTGGCATGAGCCCCCTCTCATATTTCTATCTTACGATTCTCCTCTCTAATTGCATGCGGTGGAAAGTTGCTATTCCTTCACACGCGGACTTCCCACGCAGCGTCTCTCGTCACCCGGGTGGTCCAGTGACAGGCGGGATCCCTTTGACTTTGAAAGGGTGAGCCGACAGGTGTGAGGGAGTCGAGTGAATGATTTCCAGACGCCGACATTGTCAAGAGGCACGCCCGCAGGGCCTGAAGTAGCGGCTGGGCTAGAGGTTCCGTTACTTCACAGAAACTTAGCGAAAACACTTTCTGGCGGGCTACCAGCGAGGCGTGGGAATGACTTGTGTACCCAGGCAGCTGTGGCGGGAAAATTCCCGCGCTTTCCGCAAAATAGTAACTATGATTGGCTTGCTCAGGGCATAGCTCCGTGACGTAGCAAGATCGGCGCAGAAATTGGCGCCAAGAATCTCCATTGGTGGAATGGTAGCGTTCGGGCAATGGAGTGGAATTTTCCGCCGGTTTTCGAGTTGCTGATTGGAACATTTAACCACGGCCACTGTCGTGGAGGCGGGAATGTTCTGTGTTCGGTTTTGTACGGGTGCTCTTGTAGGTAGTCGGCTCTCGCCTTTCGGTCGAGGACGTCGAAGCAACCAGCCAACGGCTCTGGTATGCCAGATCGTGTCCTGGCAGTCAAGAAGACAGTTTGGTAATGTATGTCCGCAGCACCGGCAGATAGGGATTTTCCTAGGTGATAATCAGAGCTCAGCAGAGCGCGCCGGTTCGTCTTTTTTCTAACTTTGTTCTGTCTTGGGTAGCAGCAATTAATGTTGGGTTGGCTATGTGTTTTCTCTAAGATTTGAGTTGCAAGGAATTGGCTGCACATACCACTTCGTCATAATCCTCACAATCTAGTTTAGGGACAACTTCACATTCACAGTGTTTGTTTGAGTATCCAATTTGAGCCAATTTGATGTATTGTAAATATTTCATGTATTTTTGTTTATTATTTTGTGTTTAGTCTTAATAAATCATATTGTTATTTTGGACAGAACTTTCATTCTGTTAATCGGTAGAGCAACCCTATCATTCCTCACTATGTTAATGAGACCTTCGTTTATTTAACTTATTTATCAAATTAAATTAGTGCAGGTGCCAAACTCTCTTCTACTCCACTGGCAGGGTTGATTAGAGTCAGTTCGCGTAATTTTTTTTAATCCTTGTGTAACAGCAAAAGTCGGAGTTAGAATAGGGGGGGGGCTTAGCGCATCATGTACATATGTAGCTTCTAGAAGAATTTAGTGTTAAATGCACTGCTTGCCCCGGCACCTCGCAAGGTGTGTTGGTGGATGTCAGGCTACGGTGCAGCGAGTAAGTGTGCAGACGTTTTCAGGCGTGCTAATGGTGACTGTGTGGTGAAAATGGCTCAAAGAACACACATTGGTGACGTTATGAGGGGTAGAATACTAGGGCGACTGGAGGCTGGTCAAACACAGCATGTCGTAGCACGGGCCCTGTGTGCCACAAAGTGTGATCTCAAGATTATGGCAACGATTCCAGCAGACAAGTGTCCAGGCGCTACAGTACAGGACGCCCACAGTGTACAAAACCACAAGAAGACCGATATCTCGCCATCAGTGCCTGCAGACGGCCACGAAGTACTGCAGGTACCCTTGCTCAGGACCTTACCACAGCCACTGGAACAGTTGTCTCCATACACACAGTCTACAGATGACGGAACAGACATGGTTTATTGGCCCGAAGACCTGCAAGGTGACCCTGGTCACAGGAGAGCCCGTAAAGCTTGGTGTCAAGAACACACTACATGGTCATTGGAACAGTGGTCCCAGGTTATGTTCACGGACGAGTCTAGGTATAGTCTGAATAGAGTTTCTCGCCGGGTTTTTCATCTGGCGTGAACCAGGAACTAGATACCAACCCCTTAATGTGCTTGAAAGGGACCTGTATGGAGGTCGTGGTTTGATGGCGTGGGGTGGGATTATGATTGGCCTGCATGTCTTTGACAGAGGAACTGTAACAGGTCAAATGTGTCGGGACGTCATTTTTCACCAGTATGTCCGCCTTTCCAGCGGTGCAATGGGTCCCACCCATGATGAACAACAAGAAAAGCAAAACGAGGATAATGGAATGTAGCCCGCATCTCGTGGTCGTGCGGTAGCGTTCTCGCTTCCCACACCCGGGTTCCCGGGTTCGATTCCCGGCGGGGTCAGGGATTTTCTCTGCCTCGTGATGGCTGGGTGTTGTGTGCTGTCCTTAGGTTAGTTAGGTTTAAGTAGTTCTAAGTTCTAGGGGACTTATGACCACAGCAGTTGAGTCCCATAGTGCTCAGAGCCATTTGAACCATTTTGAATGGAATGTAGTCGAATTAAGTCGGGCGACGCTGAGGGATTACATTAGGAAATGAGACACTTAAAGTAGTAAAGGAGTTTTGCTATTTGGGGAGCAAAGTAACTGATGGTGGTCGAAGTAGAGAGGATATAAAATGTAGATTGGCAATGGCAAGGAAAGCGTTTCTGAAGAAAAGAACTATGTTAACATCGAGTATAGATTTAAATGTCAGGAGTCGTTTCTAAAAGTATTTGTATGGAGTGTAGCAATGTATGGAAGTGAAACATGGACGATAAATAGTTTGGACAAGAAGAGAATAGAAGCCTTTGATACGTAGTGCTACAGAAGAATGCTGAAGATTAGATGGGTAGATCACGTAACTAATGAGGAAGTATTGAATAGGATTGGGGAGAAGAGGAGTTTGTGGCACAACTTGACAAGAAGAAGGGATCGGTTGGTAGGACATGTTCTGAGGCATCAAGGGATCACCAATTTAGTATTGGAGGGCAGCGTGGAGGGTAAAAATCGTAGAGGGAGACCAAGAGATGAATACACTAAACAGATTCAGAAGGATGTAGGCTGCAGTACGTATTGAGAGATGAAGAAGCTTGCACAGGATAGAGTAGCATGGAGGGCTGCATCAAATCAGTCTCAGGACTGAAGACCATAACAACAACAATGGGTCCCACCTTCCTCCTGATGGATGATAACGCACGGCCCCAACGAGCTCCCATAGTGGAGGAGTACCTACTCAGGCGAATGGAGTGGCCTGCCTACAAATGGCTCTGAGCACTATGCGACTCAACTTCTGAGGTCATCAGTCGCCTAGAACTTAGAACTAATTAAACCTAACTAACCTAAGGACATCACACACATCCATGCCCGAGGCAGGATTCGAACCTGCGACCGTAGCGCTCACGCACTGAAGCGCCTTTAACCGCACGGCCACACCGGCCGGCTGTGGCCTGCCTGTACTCCAGATCTAAACCCGATCGACCACGTCTGTGATGCACCCGGTCTACGTATCGCTGCACGTCTTCAAACCCCTAGGACACTTCAGGAGCTCCGACAGACACTGGTGCAAGAATGGGAGGCTATACCCCAGCAGTTGCTCGGCAACCTGATCCAGAGTATGCCAACCCGTTGTGCGGCCTGTGTGCGTGTGCATGGTGATCATATCCCATGTTGATGTCGGGGTACATGCGCAGGAAACAGTGGCTTTTTGTAGCACATGTGTTTCGGGACGGTTTTCTCAACTTATCATCAATACCGAGGACTTACAGATTTGTGTCGTGTGTGTTCCCTATGTGCCTATGCTATTAGCGCCAGTCTTGTGTAGTGCCACGTTGTTTGGCATCGCATTCTGCAATTATCCTTATGAGCATGAGTGTAGGAAGCGGTAGATGTGATGAACATGTACAGACAAAAAATGATTATCATTTCAGTAAAAATAGGATGATTTATTCAAGAAAACGAGCTTCACAAAATGAGTAAATCAATAGCGCGTTGGTTCACCTCTGTGTGTTATGCAAGCAGCTATTCGGCTTGGCACTGATTGACAGAACTGTTAGATGTCCTCCTCAGAGATATCGTGCCAGATTGTGTCCGATTGGCGCGTTATATCGGCACAGTGCCGAGCTCAACGCAGGACCCTGCCCGTAACGTTCCAAACATTCTAAATTGGGAAGAGATTCGGCGACGTTGCTGGCGGAGGAAGGGTTCGACAAGGAGGAAGACAAGCAGTAGAAACTCTCGTCGTGTGCGGGCGGGCATTGTGTTACTGATAGGTAAGCCCAGGCTGGCTTGTCATGAAGGGCAACAAAACGGGGTGCAGAAGATCGTCGACTTACCAATGTGCTGTAAGGGTGTCGCGGATGACAACCAATGGGGTCCTGCTATGAAAATAAATGGTATCAGAGATCATCACTCTTTGTTGTGGTGACGTCTGGCGGGCGACACTTAGGTTTGTACCCCACCGTTGTCCGGGACCTCTCCAGATACTTCTTCCGCCTGGTGAGTCTGGAAACTCCCTGGACGGCGGTGAGATACCAAATTGGCTGTTACCCGCCATAAGGCCCGACAACCAGAAGTGATGACCTGGGATTCCATTTCCTTTCATAGCAGCCCTTTTATTACCATCCGCGGCAACCTTATACCATAGCGGTATGTCGATGATATTGTATGCCCCGTTTTGTTGCCCTTCATGTCAAAGCGTCTCGGGCTAACTTTTCAGTAAGACATTGTCCGCCCACAAACGGCGAGGGGTTCTACTGCTTGTCTTCGAGCTTTCCAAACTCTACCTTGGCCAGCAACGTTGTCGGATCTCTCGCCAGTTGAGGAAGTTTGAAACATTATGAGCAGGGCCCTCAAACCAACTGGGCGTTTTGAGGATCTAATGCGCCAATTGCACAGAACTTGCACGATATCCCTCAGGTCAGGGATGGACCAACTCTTTACTGAGATGCCCAGTATGTGAAACTCGTTCTCTTGAATAATCTCTTTGAAACTGTAATCATTTATTTGCCTCTACATGTACGTCACATCTACAGATTTCCGTCCCATTCGTGGAATTCCTAAGTTTTTTGTTTGTCTTAAAAGGGGAAGGCCTCACACACGGCCAACCGATTCGGCTCAAATTTGGCACATCGCTTGTGTACAACCTAAAACGAAGGACTAAGATATTTCGGGTCAAACACCCCCGTAATTTTGAGAAAATCACCCCTAAAGGTTATGACGAGCAATCGACTCAAAATTGGAGGGATTGATAGATAATCGTAAATAGACCATTTGTCACCGTGACGTATGGAGTCGAAAACGTATACTTTTCCAGAAATCGACGTAAGAAACTTTTACAACTGACGCTTCTGTAGCCACATGGTAAACGCTTTCCGCCGACAGCACCGACAGCGCAACGGCCATGGTAACTGGCTGGGAATCGAAGAAAGTTAGTGGATATTATTCTTTTCATTTGTATTTTTCCATATCTCAATTGACGGGATAAGGAGGGTTAATGAGGTAAACTAAACAATAAGGAATGATAATAATAAGGTAGGCAAATAAATTTCTCAAACCTGTTGGGATGGTAAACAACTAAAACGTTACTCCAAGTCACTTTATAATGGCTCGTTCAGTCACTGCTAAGTGTCCTCACTTTTCTTCTAACAACTAGATGGATGGTACTTGTCATATAAACATTCGAAACAAAAATACTCACGGCACCAATAACATCTAATGAATGCAGTCTTTCGACACTGTTCCTTACGAAGAGTCGGCGGAAAACAAACTTGGTTTACATTTAAAAATACGTCTTTTTTGGGAATAAATTTTGATGCGTACCACGCATACGATATCATTGCCTGAAAAATCGGTGCTGAAAGTTGGTTATGAATTATGCTGTGAATAGTTATTGCATCCTTGCGGTTGTGCAATTCTCGCTGGCTTTCTAGAAGCACACGGCAATTCTGAAGCATGGAAATAAAGTTTCTAATCTAGCGATAGAAATAAACATCACAAGGCTGGCACACATGTGTGCAGTTTGTAGGTATTACTTTTATGCGCGCGTCGGCTGACCCTCGCCATCTATAAACATTGTGTCATATATTGTAATAGTAATTTGTCCACTCCAGGAATCCAATATAAGACAAAACTTGTTATCAGAAACGTATGGTTTTAAAGCATTCTCAAGAAATGTTCTGTAAAACTCAATCGTCAGTTTCCCGGATTTGGAGCAGGTAATGTAAAAAATTTTCAACGAGTCGGTTAAACGATTGATCTCTTCTATAACCCGAGGACCAAAATAACATTCGTATCTTGTAAACAGGGGAAAACCTTAGGCAACACTTTTCCAGAGGCTGTGATGGCATATTGCGCCGTGTACGAATGTGTTAGTTTGTTTTTACTACCAACTGCGACAAGGGTTCGTTTTTCTCCCTTACGCGAAACGTGCGTCGAATGTTCACCCGATACTCGCATCCTCTTTGATCGGTGTTGATCACGTAATCACGTTTAAAATCGGTCATAAGTGACGCCGTTTGCGTGCTGAAAAGAGCCGCCACTTTCTGTATATCTTCTATATTTTGTACCTCCTTATGAGAGACGTATTTAGTGACGTGCCGTTGACGAATTTTATACTCCGATTTGAAATTTCTGGCCCAAGATAATGATGTAGTAAAGTAAAATCCTTGTTGGCCATATATTGAAGCGCTGCACCTGCAGCTCACTCCTGAAGTATTCTCGTTGTTACATTCTCGTTACGACAACGAGATTCGACAAATCGGTCGTATAACCACTTATTTATCGCCTGGTATTTGTCGTACCTTGTCCCGCCTTTAACGATATCACTTTCCCACAATTTCAAGTCCTTCTTCCTTTTCAGGTCTGTTCTTGCTCCATTGTTTTGCAGTTCCAATTTGGATGATTCCTGGCTAGCGCTACCGCCTTTACTTTTACTTCAAGGGGTATAGCGCGGTAGGTCAATCGTTTAGTAACCGGTTCGTAATACTCATCGGGAACAGATGAAGTGCGTTGAGATTTCCAAAGTGTTATGACCATTTTGCGATTCACAGTCGGGATATCTTCCACTGAATCACCTTTTGCTTCGTCTTCATGGTATAGTACTTCAGTATCAACAAAAATCATTTCGTTCGTCAGCTCCAAAAATCGCTCGACGATATAGCCGCTCCTATCAATCTGGAACGCCAAGAAACAGAACTGCCTGATTCCGGTAGTGCATTGATAATGCACCTGTCTTGCAACACTTTTACA
This sequence comes from Schistocerca cancellata, assembly GCF_023864275.1. Classification (NCBI taxonomy): domain Eukaryota; kingdom Metazoa; phylum Arthropoda; class Insecta; order Orthoptera; family Acrididae; genus Schistocerca; species Schistocerca cancellata. Next base: position 810,541,005 of record NC_064626.1, on the reverse strand, counting down.
AACCAAAACACAGCGTCGGTAACTTCCCGCTTGCCATCGCCTGTGACAGGCTCCTAACTATACATTACAGCGCTAGTCGAAGGGTGTACATCCTCCATTATTCAGATTATACACCTGAAAGATATGACACAACAAACAATAACTAGTTACTACAACGTAAACAGACGAGCTAATCACTACAAACTACAAACAGTGCTCTTCATATGTTACTTAAGGAAGAACACTGTATTCATTCACAAAACGTATTTCATTCGGCGCATTAACGATGGATAAATCACTACATGTATCCGCGAGGTTCGCGGCAGCCTAATGACGGAAAACAACTCTTTCCGATTGACTTCTATAAGGCTCGTGCTGGACATCTTCAATCTTCCAGGTTCACAACTATGATATGACGAAGAGGCAACCAGGACAACAAAACTCTCTCCGCGTGCATTCTGTCCCATGCCTCGCTATAAACAAGCGTCGCGGAGTTGGCTATCTGTGATATGTCGTGAGGAATTCGCAGCACTCTTACTCGGAGTTGTTTTCACTTGACAAGGCTTAAAAGTTTAATACTTTACTAACTCAAGGCATTTGGGAAATTAGTTTGCCTACCTTATTATTATCATTCCTTATTGAGTTACTTACCTTATTAACCCTCCTATCCCTATCAATTGAGATATGGAAAAATACAAATGAAAAGAATAACATCTGCTAGGCTTCTTCGAGATTCGAACCCGGGTTTTCCGATTCCCAGCCAGTTACGTTGGCTGTTGCGCTATCGGCGCTGGCGGCAAAACGTGTTTACCATGTGGTTATAAAAGTGTCAGTTGTAAAAGTTTCTTTCCTCGATTTCTGGAAAATTTTGCGTTTGCGGACCCCATACCTCATGATGAAAAATGTTCTACTTACAATTGTCTATCGATCCCTCCAATTTTGAGTCGATTGCTCGTCAAAACCTTTAGGGGTGATTTTCTCAAAATTGCGGGGGTGTTGACCCAAAATATCTTAAGAGTCCTTCGTTTTAGGTTGTACACAAGCGACCTGCCAAATTTGAGCCGAATCGGTTGGCCGTGTCTGAGGCCTTCCCCTTGTTAGCGTGTACATTCTAAGTAGACCATAAATTCTTGCTTTATAGCTGTATTCATCTGTTTTATTAATACTACGACAAGAGTTATCGACTTTGGCTAAGTTTCAGAGTATTTATTACGTAGCCGCGAGGTATTAGCCGAGCGGTCTGGGCGCTGCAGTCATGGACTGTGCGGCTGGTCCCGGCGGAGGTTCGAGTCCTCCCTCGGGCATGGGTGCGTGTGTTTGTCCTTAGGATAATCTAGGTATTGAATAGGATTGGGGAGAAGAGAAGTTTGTGGCACAACTTGACTAGAAGAAGGGATCAGTTGGTAGGACATGTCCTGAGGGATCAAGGGATCACAAATTTAGCATTGGAGGGCAGCGTGGAGGGTAAATATCGTAGAGGGAGACCAAGAGATGAATACACTAAGCAGATTCAGAAGGATGTAGGTTGCAGTAGGTACTGGGAGATGAAGGAGCTTGCACAGGATAGAGTAGCATGGAGAGCTGCATCAAACCAGTCTCAGGACTGAAGACCACAACAACAACAGTGTGTGAGATTAAGGACTGATGACCTTAGCAATTAAGTCCCATAGGATTTCACACACATTTTAACTTATTATGTTTTGTAGAAGCCACTCCGTACTTTTCCCTTTATTATAGAAACTCCTTTATCTCTAGGAAAATTTTCGTTAACGTTTCAGAAAGATGTGTTTTTGTAGTTAATTATCTGTCGGTGGTGGACAGAACATGACACTATTTAAATAAGATACATTTTCCTGGTGTTTTGCAAAATGTTACTTATCTCATCAAGAACCAACTTTCGCCCTCGTAGGCCATCGTCGGTGATACATCCATGTTGCAACCACAGATAAAATGACGTGTTACGCAGGTACTGTAACATAATGTAACGATTCTGGGTGCCATAACAACGTAATACTTCGCTTTGTAAACGCTCCGTCTCTCATAATTTTACGTATATTTAGCATCAGTCACGGAATAGATACATCTATGGAGTGAACATTCAGATGTGCAGAATGGAATTTTTGTCGCTAACAGTCATCGATCCTTAACAGTCACGAGACTGTGATGACGCATGAAGTTTGACCGCAACCGCCCTGCAGATATTGACTGACAGAGCCGATTCAAAAGTATCTCGTATTTTGTACACGCATCTCACAATGTTATTAATAATTTCCGTTCTGTATCCGGAATGGTGTTTTAAGAGATAAATGGATATCTGGAGCTGTCAAACGCATAAAATTAGTCATTTATCTCACACTGAAATACTCTTAGGGTGTAAATTCTTCGGTTTTAATTTTCAAGTACCATACATTTAATCCTCGCTTTTTCTTAGTAACACTTAAATATTAATTACACATTCCCATCCTCCACCCCAACTTTTCCTGTTGTGACTACATTTAATTTAATGCTTTGGAGTTCTCTATAATCCCAAGATAATGAATGACTCACACTGTCATATACGAGTCTTATCTGCAGGTGAAAAATTGCTAGAAATTTGAACACATTCAGCGGTTTGACCGTAAACACTCTCCCACACATCCAGAATTTATCTCGTAAATATGTGGCCGTACATTCGCGCATATTAAATTTGGCATTTTATGCCTTCGTTACATTATGTTTCAATATTAATTACCACATAAAGCACTTCTTATTAGTGTGGTAATTGTAATTACAAGTTTATTTATGAAAACTAATTTTTCCTCCATTGAAGAGTTGAGATTTGCATCCGTAGCACAAACAATTAAGCACCATTGTTGTTACTATTAAAGAAATGAGTGAAAACAGTGCAAATACGTATAAAATTGATGACTTGGCAAAAAGGGAAAAACAGTGCCATATTAGCTTCACGTGATAACTGTTCTTTTATGTTGGTCGCATGTGCAGTGCGCTATGCTCCCTTCACAGATATATTCCTCCTACTTTATAGTGTCCATGCATCTCTATACTACCTGGCTGTAGATTCCTGATCTCAGAACATGGAACTAAGACGTGTCCGCAGATTCCTCTCATTGAATAGTCCGTCATGTTGTAATTAGGCCAAAAAGGTTCCACTGCTCTGTACGTGATAAAGAATTCTTTCCTAATTTCTGGCCTTGAACTTCAAATCAGTATAACAGGCAGATGTGGAAGGAGAATTGAAAAGTATTTTCATTTTGAGTTCTCTTGACATTTCGCGGCATCCTCGTTGCAATTAAGCAAGGAACGAAATACGAGTTCTTTGGTCGACACGTTGAGACATCCAGATAGTACAGAGATCACCCACAGTGTCTATATCAGTAATATCTATGCGGGGCGCACTTAATTTCTCTATGGTCTCTATGCTTATCACTTAACAATGGACTAAAAAGCCGGAAGCCTGTTCTTAACCAAATAAATAATATTTTACAGGACATTTTAGAAAGTGCTTCCTCTTAACTATTTTTAATATCATCCTACTAAATTACTGTGGGAGTTCAGATTGTGTGACTTGTGATGCTAGTGGACATTGCCTCATATTCTAGTACTATACACAGGAAACGTAGCAGAGATGTGGGTACACTACCTAGACTAAAACGTTTCAATAAATTTTATTATTCTTGGGCCCACAAACGCATGCAATTTCTCGAAAGGAGTCAATTTCCAGCCATAGGCAGTTTCTTGTGCTATTTACTGTTTGACTTTTAGACACTGCCTACATCGTGTGTGTTTTTATTTCCATATGTACGCCGACCAATTTTATTTCGATGCATGTGGTGGTGTGTTGATTGAACTTCCATATCGTCTGTAGTTTTTCCGTTCTAGATGTAGAAAATCACATGTGTGATTGAATTAGACTGAAGCGCCAAAGAAACTGGTACAGGCATGCGTATCCAAATACAGATAGTCCGCCGCTCGTGGTCTCGCGGTAGCGTTCTCGCTTCCCGAGCACAGGGTCCCGGGTTCGATTCCCGGCGGGGTCAGGGATTTTCACCTGCCTCGAGATGACTGGGTGTTTGTGTTGTCCTCATTATTTCATCATCATCCAGGAAAGTGGCGAAATTGGACTGAGCAAAGATTGGGTAATTATACGGGAGCTGATAACCATGCAGTTGAGCGCCCCACAAACCAAACATCATCATCATCATCATCAAATACAGATATATGTATATATGTAAACAAGCAGACTACGGTGCTGTGCCGATACAAAGCCTATACAAGACAATAATGGTCTGGCGCACTTGTTAGACCGTTGCTGCTGCTACAATGGCAGGTTATCAAGATTTAAGGGAATCTGAATGTGGTGTTATAGTCGGCGCACGAGTGATGGAACACAGCATCTCCGAGGTAGCGATGAAGTGGGGATTTTCCCAGATTTCAATGCTGGGCCATCAACAAGTTCATCGTGCGAACGATTCAACGAAAAATCATCGATATGAGCTTTCAGAGCTCTTGCACCCTTGATGAGAGCACCGCACAAAGCTTTACGCCTCGCCTGGGCCTGGCAACAGCGACATTGGGCTGTTGATGACTGGAAACATGTTGTCTGGTAGGACGAGTCTCGTTTCAAATTGTATCAAGCTGATGGACGTGTACGGGTATGGAGGCAACTACATGAATCGATGGACAATGCATGTCAGCAGGGGACTGTTCAAGCTTGTGGAGGCTCTGTAATGGTAGGGGGCTTGTGCTATTGGAGTGATATGAGACACCTGATACGTCTAGATACGATTCTGACAGGTGACACGCACGTAAGTATCCTGCCTGATCACCTGCATCCATTCATGTCCGTTTCGCGTTACGACGGACTTTGGCATTTCCAGCAGCAAAATGCGACACCCCACACTTCCAGAATTGCTACAGTGTCCCCACGTTCTTCTCAATTTAAACACTTTCAGTGGCCACCAAACACCCCGGACATGAACATTACCAGCATATCATGGATGCCTTCCAACGTGCTGTTCCGAAGAGATCTCCACCCCCCTCGTACTCTTACGGATTTATCGACAGCCCTGCAGGATTCATGATGTCAGTTCCCTTCAGCACTACTGTAGACATTAGTTGAGTCCATACCACATTGTATTGCAGCACTTCTGCGTGTTCCCGGGGTCACTACACGATATTAGGCAGATGTGCCAGTTTCTTTCGCTCTTCAGTGTACATTAGGCCGTAGGATGGAAACACGGAACGCCACTACGTGCTGATCTTTCCAGAGTGCGATATGGCTCATGGCGAGCTAACAAATGGAAGCATATAACATAACTGATGAAATTTTCTCTGGCTGTCATCAGGGTAGTGGCATCGTGTTGTCCGAACGTTTCCACGATTCCTCTATCCGTGCTTAGGTGAAGCTCACAAGTTGACGATTAGGACACTGGTCTAAACGCTACGACAACACGACGCCACGACTCAGATAATAACCGGGAAGCTTGCATCTCCATACATAACGTAACATTTGTGTGACATTGTTTGATAATACACAAGGGCGCGAAATAAGCTAACCGCAAGTGAAATATAGAGCAGATTTCAGACAGAAAACAGTCTCTCACATGAAAATAGCTCATATCAAGGAAAGCAGTTCAATCGCGATTGAATAAGGCGTCGTTCATAAACGAAAGTAGCCCAAAACTGCGAGGGACTAACACATTCGCAGTGAGCTTTTATATTCCTGCATCGGTGTGTGATGTCAGTTTGTCGCAAATCATGGACCCATTGTAGGTGATGTGGCTGAAAAAGCTACCCATCACAGACAGCCATGATTAGTGTAATAGCGCAAGTTCTTTTGACGTATCACAGCACATTCTTGTGGAACAAGTCCCTCATAATCGACTATACACAGTCATAATACCTTTTTCTGTTTGGTAAAACCATTCCGACTACAGCGTTTCAGGGATGAGTTGAGTACTGAGGAACTTCCAACAATAAACTTATTTCCTGTCAACGCCTTGATAGCGCCGTACCACATCTACTGATATGAAGCGTCTCTCAGTGATCCTTAACATGTTGTGGCAAGTGACAGACGGAGCAATGCCTGCGGATGATGGGTCAGGAGTAAAACTGAATGGATTGTATAATACAGCAAATTAGAAGCGATGAGAACGCGCAAATGCGTGAGGTTATCGAGAGCACACAACGAAAAGTGGCACGTAAATACCAGTGTATTCAAAGAATCATGTCATAGAAAGATATCTTGGAAGCCCTTTAGGTACAGTGACATATGAAAAATGAAATAATACGTTATTTTGTTATGATTTGATAGTAATCCATTTTGTCTCTTCGGCTGGTTTGACGTACTTCACATCATCTCCTACTTTGTGTTAATCTTTCAATCTCCGCATTTCGGCTTCACCAGCACTCTGTTTTACAAGACAACGCTGAAATTCAGTTAACTGCAAACACGTGATCTTTGACTAGGAATGGCGGTTATCGCTAAAACAACCGGTTTTCAGTTACACGGTTCTTTTCGTCTCCGGTTCCAGCTGACTGTTAAAACAGCTGAAAAAATCCGGAATCTGAAATAAGTTTTTGTTTTTTTATTTTATTTTTTATTTTTTTCCTGTTACTTCCAGTAATAAACGTAGACGTCGCACAAACATTGAAAAATTCTACTGAAGGTGAAAGAGTAGGAAATAACGATCGATACGGGGTTGAGGATGCGAAAGAAACCGGCCTCACTCACTTCATAGAAGGCTGCAAAGATGAGCGAAATAGGCGCGGTGTCAGAGAGCGAAAGGCCACAAGTTGATGACTTCTCTGCATCGTCAGGAATGGATGTTACCATTTTTTACCCTGAAGCCACCACAAAATTAAGGGTTCAGTTATTATCCCAAATTTACAGCACTTCAACAAAATTACAGGTGTGTCAACCAAATGTACCTTCTCTTCCAAGTGGATGTTTCTTCTTCTTGTAAGGTGTCGCAAGTTTGTTGCACCTCTACACGTTTTTCATCTTTTATGCCAAATGGAGCACTGCTATAGCACTTCGTAAAATACTTTCAAACTAGGGATGGCACCATTCTAGAATACAACTCGCATGTGAGGACGACAGTAAAGAAACTCCCGTACGGACCAGCTGTGGGCAGGCCTTGCACACTGCACGCATACGCGCACCATCCAACGGGCCAACTCACACGACAACACGTTCATTACTGTCTCTGCAATGCTGTGCAGATTCTTACGTCATGCGTTTGTTGCTCATTCCTAACTTTAGGCTACGTTATTAAAATAATGTTAGTCGCTTTTTTACAATTTCTAAAACAATCCAATATTTCCAAGCAATGGCACTTTTGCGAATAACATTGTTGGTTAAAAAAAGTTATGTAAGAACCAAAAATTTTTGCACTGCTTCTATGGAAAACTGATATGCCTCCTTTTTTCAAGTATTAGTAAAAAATGAAAAAAGAACTTTTATAACAGAGGCTAAACAAACACCGAAAAATACCGGTCTGTCAGGACTAAACTACCGGTATCGACTTTAACGGGTCGGTCTTTCCCATCTCTATGGTTGGCTCGGTTTTGAAATTTCTTACATGCTCGAAACAACATATAACCAGATACAACTATTTCAGCTGATCAGTGGTAACTGGCACGGAGTAATCATTTTCGTGCTCGTTGCCCTGTTGCAACTCCGATCACAGTACACATTATCAACACCATAATCAACGTCATCGTCACATCATCATCATCAAATACAGCAACAAAAACAATTTAAACTGTACAATTCTTCGTCACTATCACCTGCACTGAGGAACCAAAACATCATGACCACCATCTTAAAGGCTTGTTTGTCAATCTTCGAAACAAAATACATCACGGATTTTACGTAACAGGGATCAGACAGTTTGCTGGTAGGTTTGTGGAGGTATGTGGCGTATAGATGTCTGCGCAATTCGCGTAAATAACTAGCCGCTGATTTACGTACGTGGTGATGGCGTCCGATAATGACCCAGATGGGTTCCATAGGATTTACATCAGACGAATTTGGTCGCCCAGACATCAATGTGAGTTTACTGCAATGCTCCTGAAACCTCTGTAGCGCAGTTCTGGGTCAGAGAAAAGGACAATTATTCGGCTGAAAGATGACATCGCTGTCGCGCAATACATCAAGCATGAAGGGATGCAGGTGGTTCGGAGCTGTCAGCATGTCTTCGGTTACTTCCACCGGTCCCATGCAAACGCATGAGAATCTCTCCCATGACTTAATACTACCAGCTTGTCCGTGTCTGCTCCGCTGACACACTTTTGTTACCGCGTCAGGTGCCCGCAATATCACTAGGCGTGGGCAGTGGTCATAATGTTTTGGCTTATCAGTGTACAATAGACAGGGACATATAAGCCATCCAACACGCAAGCTGCGCAAGCGGCGCCAACTGCAAAGGCTTTGTACAAAGCCTTAAGCCAAGCGAGTAAATAGCTACAGCGTTCTGAATAGATGTCTTCATTGTCCACTGTAATACGGTTTTGCCGCATTACGACTCAAAGAGATGTTCAGGCATGACAGAGGTGACCAGTCAAAGCATGGTAGTAGATTCGACCTAAACTTGGATATACGAAAGGAGGAGATTTTCTGCACAAAATCATCTTGCAAAACAGCCATAGAAGTCTGTTTTCATTCTGATGGGACATATGGATACACAACGTATACAAAATGAAATTTATTTATTATTCCGCAAGCATTTCCAACATTCTGAATTATCGTTTATGAATGCTCTGTTGTGATGTGGATAAATTTTCTCCGGAAATGAAAGCTCTGACAGGTCCTGTTACCTTTCGATATCCCTGAGAGGTATGCACATTTTCACTGAAATGGTTTGCTTGAGAGAGTGAAATGCAGAGACTAGAGGAAACTCGTGTAAGGGAAAGAAAAGGAAAAATAAACTTGTAAATAAAAGCTTACGTTTTGCCAGCAGATGGTTCAAATGGCTCTGAGCACTATGGGACTCAACTGCTGAGGTCATTAATACCCTAGAACTTAGAACTAGTTAAACCTAACTAACCTAAGGACATCACAAACATCCATGCCCGAGGCAGGATTCGAACCTGCGACCGTAGCGGTCTTGCTGTTCCAGACTGCAGCGCCTTTAACCGCACGGCCACTTCGGCCGGCTTTTGCCAGCAGAGATTTACAGTTCCATTATACTACATAATGTCAATTACACTACTTGAGACGTAGCAAGGAGGAATATTCAATCTCGCTACAGCTCTACTCGTTTTTATGTTTTTCTATTATACACATTGAGCCGTGCACGGCTCGTGTTCATGCCATTTATTGTTTATCATCTCTATTACTGTACTGCCGCCTCGTTTTCTTGTTCCATTTACTGGCGTCACTAACTTACTGCCTTACTTGCCCGTGAGCGGCAGCAGCAGCAGCGCGTATCTATAACCGCACTGTCATACCATCTCTGGAGCGACCGAGAGTATTCCCGGGTCGTCGTGTGTCTGACTAGTCAGTTCAGGACGGACTATCAGTGCAGTCGGGACTCAGCAGCAGTGAAGTCGGGGACGGACCGCCGGTGAGGCGCCGACAGCCAGTGCTCGCCGACTGCTGGCGACATACATGCACTGTCGGACGGAGGGAGATTGCAGCGGGACGACAATCGGTCGTTCGGTTGGTCGTTCGGTTGGTCGTCTCATCGGCCGACGTATATTTGCTTCTTCACAGTTTCCGGGCCTGGGCAGTCGGTCGGTTGGCGTGCAGCAGCGAGGAAGTCTCCGCGGCGCGTAGTTTGTACGGGGCCGGTGCCGGCGTCCACGCGCGGTTGGAGTGTGAGGGGTTGTTCCCATTGCTAGGAGGTCCGTGGCTCACCGATACCGGACACGAAAGTTAAGTTATCCTGTCGCTTGGTCTGTTGACTGTCGATTGGACTGCCGTCAGATTGCTTGCCTCACCTAAGTGAGCGTTAATGTTTGAATTCCAAGCCGACCCTCGGAACTTCTGAGCGCCCTTTGGTGTACTGATTTTTCTAGTTGGTTCTTGTTGTTTGCACTTGTATGGCTTCTAGCCGATTTTTAGATTTGAGTTGTTTTGCTCTTAAGGCCTTCAGCCCAAATTAAAGAACTGTTTCAGGTAAGGCCATTGCTTTTCTTAAAAAATTAATCTTACGGAGTTTTAAGTCTTAGGCCTTCAGCCGATTTGAATTTAACTTGTTTGTTCTTGAAGTGTATGATTCTTGAGGCCTTCAGCCTAACTGAAGAACCGTTTTAAGATTAGGCTTTGCCTTTTAATTTTCTGTTTTGGCTTAGGTTTGCCGGTTAAGAACTGTTTTACATAAGGCCTTTGTTTTTAAAAACAAAATTAACGTTGTTTAGCCTTGAGTGTTGGGCTTTCAGCCGATTTTGCATTCAAATTGTTTGCTCTGAAAATCTCAGGTTCTTTGGGCCTGCAACCTAAATAAAGAACTTTTGTAAGATAAGGCTTGCCTTTTAATTGTCTGATTATGCTTGCGTTTTAAGTCATTGGCCTTCAGCCGTTTTTAAATTAAAGTGGCTTTGAGCCGGTAATTAAGTCCCAAGGATTAAAACTGTGTGTTTAAAAAAATATTTTTTTTGGGCTCTTGTAATGTTTGATCAAATACCAAAGTTGTATGTTCCAGTGTAACTGACAGCCCCTTATTTTGGCCACTTTCCACAACTTAAACTACCCGTCCTGTCCTGCGAATTAAGCAGGGCATCTCACACATAAGGCAGAGTGACGGGAACAATCGAATGAAAACGACCGATGTAGTCGGTTGTTGGAAAAAAAATGGATTCATTTGGTTGTAGCTATACTTACAGGTTGAAGTATTCATTCACTCTTTTGAGTGAAACCAGTCTACGGGAGCAACCGAATGAAAATAAGATTTAGTCAGTTGTGGCTGCAGCTATAGGTTGGACTATTCATTCATTCTTTTGAATGAAACTAGTCTGTGGGAGCCATTGACTGTTTAGTCGATTCACTCGCTTGTGGTTTTAGAAATCCGTGGGATTATTACCAGTTCATTCATTCAATGAAAACAGTCGAAGCAGTACGTCGCATTCAGTTCTGAGCGGAAACACTCTATCTTTTGCTGTCGTTAAACTCCGTCATTATCTGTCGTCCCTGTTATTTCCGTTACGATATTTGTTTTCTATGGACCGTAAATAAGTAGCCGTTTGTTCAGTTTTCCGTCCATATTTACGAAAATGCGTTTCCTTAATAGCGAACTTCGTGTGTGGATCAGAATGCTGTAACGGTCAGAGGCGTGGGAATATAAGAAATCATATGGCTGGACGAAAATTGATTATCCAGACAAATTCAGCGGAATATACTGATCGACAACGATGGTTTATATCACTCATAGAAATTCAAAGAAACTAAACATTCGTGACAATTCTCGCAAAAATAAAATACGGTACTCCTGACAAGTGACAGTATGTGTTTAAAAAGAAAGTGCTTACGCCACCAAACAATTAACAAACTGCATATTATGTTTTCTGTTCACCCCACCTCAGTATTAATCGAAAGAGAATTGTCGGTAATGCGTGCAAATCAGAGGCAAGAGAGAGTGCTTCAATAAATTATTCATTCGTTTTAACATAAATTTATAATGCAGAATCAGATATTAACGTTTTAAAAGCATCAAAAACCCATATTTAATGCCGGAAGCGTGAAAAATTCTTATTTAAGTAAATAAATTCACAAAAGTTTAAGATACTTCTTTTTGAGGGATATACTTTTTATTCACGTCTCCATGAAATGACATAGTTATTAGTCTTTAAAAGAAGGTTGGCGACCGTAGTCAAGGTTCATGTATAACCGTAAAGGCTGGGAAAGTATGTAAATGAAATAATTCAAACCCGGAGACTGAATGAATACATTCATTTAATCATCGTAATCGCCAGATACCCCTATAGTCAGACTGAAACCGTTCAAACCCAGGGACTGGGTGAAAACATTCATAAACTTAACAAGGCCGTAGAGACCATTTACATTGGTTGTTCCACTCAACTAAAAAAAATCGCCTGAAAGGGAACAAAAGTTTACTGGACTATCTGTTATTAGAATCAGTAGGTTGTCCCCAACTAGTAATGAATATGCCATGAGTACACAAAATTGCTAAATTCTTATCGACACTACGTTGCCCTAAACTTCATTATTCACAGTATAATTTACTGTCTGCTAGTGGCAACAGCGTAAATAGTTCATATAGAAACACTTTCTTCTGCTAAATAATCTAAATTTACGATACGTGTAAACCATGTGGACATCAAAATTAGACTGCTATTAACTGCTTGTTGCAAGACTGACATAGGTTATTTGTAAGACCTAATTTTTCACTTCCAAAGAAACGTTTTTCTTTTTAAAAAATTTGATGTTTCGAAAGCTAAATCTCCCTATTTCAGAATGTTGCTATCACAAAATACAATTCTGTCAAAATACCTTTGCTATAGTTTTGTAGTCCCAATTTTTCTTTTTCCGAAAACGTGTATTTTCACTAAGAAAATGTTACTTTATGAAATATTAAGTTTGTGGAAATTAACTTCCCAGAAAATTCTTGGTGGGCTTCGCAAATTCGAGTGTTTGTTAGATTTTCGTCTTCATACAATAGTGTATATAATTTTCCCAATTTCTGATTCCACAGCTAATAGTTAATGAAGATATACTATATGGTCAAAAGTATGTGGAATCTGGCTAAAAATTGCTTAGAAGTTCGTGGCGCCCTCCATCGGTGATACTGTAATTCAGTATGGTTGTTGTGGATTGGCAAGACCGCCAACCCACTATGAGGAAGCCGAAAGGCACGCGTTTAAGCTCACGCAGGCTGGCGTGAGGTCTGGAACAGGACACGGAAATGAGACTAGTAAAAAACGTACGTAGCTTCTGGAATACTTAACTTTAATCCATAATTGGTGAACATCGCTCTTGACGGTACATGTTTTACAGCATCAATAGTAACTGGTAATAGCGCCTTGCTAGGTCGTAGCAAATGACGTAGCTGAAGGCTATGCTAACTATCGTCTCGGCAAATGAGAGCGTAATTTGTCAGTGAACCATCGCTAGCAAAGTCGGCTGTAAAACTGGGGCGAGTGCTAGGAAGTGTCTCTAGACCTGCCGTGTGGCGGCGCTCGGTCTGCAATCACTGATAGTGGCGACACGCGGGTCCGACGTATACAACGGAGCGCGGCCGATTTAAAGGCTACCACCTAGCAAGTGTGGTGTCTGGCGGTGACACCACAATGGTGTTGGCCCACCCTTAGCCTTGATGACAGCTTCCACTCTCGCAGGCGCTGGAAGGTTTCGTGGGGAGTGGCAACCCATTCTTCCCAGAGTGCTGCACTGAGGAGAGGTATCGATGTCGGTCGGTGAGGTCTGGCACAAAGTCTGCGTTCCATAACCTCCCATCTATATGATTCAGGTCATGACTCTGTGCAGGCCATACAATTACAGGGATGTTATTATCGTGTAACTACCCCGCAACAGGCCGTGCATTATGAACAGGTACTCGATCGTGTTGAAGGATATAATCGCCATCCCGACTGCTCTTCAACAGTGGCGAGCAAGGTGGTGTTCAAAACGTCAATGTAGGACTGTGCTGTGATAGTGCCACGCAAAACATGGGGTGCAAGCCCCCTCCATGAAAAACACGACCACCCCATAATACCACCGCCTCCGAATTTTACTGTTGGCACTACACACTCTGGCAGACGACGCCGTACCCATATTGTGTACCGTGATTCGTCACTCAACACAACGTTTTTCCACTGTTCAATAGTCCAATGTTTACGCTCCTTACACCAAGCGAGGCGTCGTTTATCATTTATCGACTTGATGTGTGGCTTATGAGCAGCCGCTCGCCCCTGAAATCCAAGCTGTCTCACCTCCCGCCTTATTGTCATAGTATTTTCATTAGATCCTGATGCAGTTTGGAATTCCTGTGTGATGGTCTGGATAGATGTCTGCCTATTACACGCTACGACCCTCTTCAACTGTCTGCGTTCTGTCAGTCAACAGACGAGGTCGGTCTGTACGCTTTTGTGCTGTACGTGTCCCTTCACGTTTCGACTTTACTATCACATCGGAAACAGTGGACCTGGGGATATTTAGGAGTGCGGAAATCTCGCGTACAGACGTATGACGCAAGTGACACCCAATCACCTGACCACATTCGAAGTCCACGAGTTCCGCGGAGCACCCCATTCTGCCAACTCAAGATGTCTAATGACTACTGAGGTCACTTATATGGAGTATCTGGCAGCAGGTGGCAGCACAATGCACCTAATATGAAAAACGTACGTTTTTGTGTTGCCCGGATACTTTTGATCACATAGTGTATATTCATTTCCAAAATTATTTGTATGTTTTACTTTTTTCGTCTTTTATGTTGGTATGAAGGTATATTCACTGCCTAAATTTCTTGCATCTTTTACTTTTGTGTTATCTAACATGTACTAGGTTAGTATTTTACTATTTTTCCGTTTATGTACTACGTGCGTCATTACACAGACGTCTTGCACAAAGCTCTTACAGTCAGCGACCGGTAGTCAACAGGTGTAAATCTTTAGTGATTATTGGGCAAGGATTCAACCAGTTCGCACATTGGGTTACTCGTCTTATTCATTTAAAGTTTGCAGATAGCCTTCAGTAGTGTGCTTCCAAGCTGTGATTTAACAATCGAGATGTATATGTATCATGTTAACCTTTGCCAGTAGTGAATTTGTGAGACCATTTATAATCCATATAGCTTAGCGATGTTTGTTACGAAACTGATATTAATGCATTATAATTAATCATACCATCGGAAACAAGGTTAGTGTCAATAAATCTGAAGAGAATGAAAACCTAAAATGACTGGTGTTGTGTACATTTGTTTAGTAATTGTCAAAATGGCTCTGAGCACTATTGGACGTAACATCTATGGTCATCAGTCGTTTAGTAATTTTCAATGACCTAAAATAATCATAGGAAGACTGTTTGTGAAAGTGATTAACTAGCACGTTTGTGATGCATCGAACAGGTCGGGCCGGCCGCGGTGGTCTAGCGGCTCTAGGCGCGCAGTCCGGAACCGCGCGACTGCTACGGTCTCAGGTTCGAATCCTGCCTCGGGCATGGATGTGATGTCCTTACTTAGGTTTAAGTAGTTCTAAGGCAAGGTGACTGATGACCTCAGATGTTAAGTTCCATAGTGCTTAGAGCCATTTGAACCATTTGAAAGACATGTAAACAACACTGTTGAATTTACTTTTGCATTCTCTTTCGATATATTGATACGAAACTCGATTTCGATAATCAGCTTAGTTATAATGTAGTTTAATGCTTGCCCTCGACTCACCATAGATTTACAGATTTTTGACTGCCAGACGCTGACCGACAACAGTTATGTGTGAGACGCGCATAGTACTCCAAAAATTTTTAGAAGATGATGTATTCTAGAACAGTATCTCATCTTAACAACAGTATCCTTAGCAAATCACAGTTTGGGTTTCAGAAGGGCTGCTCTTCTGAGAATGTCATTTACATGTTCACTCATCATATTTTACAAGCATTAAATAACAAAATAGCGCAGGTTGGTATTTTCTGCGACCTCTCCAAGCCATTTGACTGTGTGAATCACAGTATTCTCCTAGATAAATTGATGTTTTATGGGGCTGATGGTATTGCCAACCAGTAGATAATGTCGTACCTAACCAAAAGTATGCAGAAAGTTGTAGTTAGTGACACAAGCAATCTAGTCCAGGCTCATAATTCTGGTTCCTCATATATGTAAAAGATTTTCCGTCTAGTATATAACAAGCAGAATTAGTTCTTTTTGTAGATGACACTAGTATTGTAATTAATCCCGGCATACATACAGAAACAGAAGAAATGGTAAACAAAGTGCTTAAAACTATCATTGACTGGTTTTCTGCGAATGGTCTCACCCTCAATTTTAAAAAGACAGAAAATACTCAGTTCTGTACATCTAGAGGTATTACACCAATGATAGGTGTAATACATAATGAGCAAATAATAAGGCGGAAACTTCGAAATTCTTACAGGTCCATATTGATGAAAATTTAAATTGGAAAAAACACACATTTTGGAGCTCCTAAAACGACTTAGTTCTGCGACATTTGCGCTTAGAATCATTGCAAATCTTGTGGAGAGAACAATCAGTAAGTTGATGCATTTTGCGTATTTTTCATTAAATAATGGTATATAGAATAATGTTCTGGGGTAACTCATCTTTCAGAAAGTCTTCATTGCGCAAAAACGTGCTGTAAAAATAATGTGGTGCTCACCCACGATTATCTTGTATACATCTGTTTAAGGAGTTGGTTATTGCGACTACTGTTTCAGAGTATATTTATTTCTTCAAGAAATTCGTTGTAAATAATCCACTACAGCTCAAAAGGCACAATGGAGTGCTTTATTACAATACCGGAAGGAAAAATGACATTCATTACTGCACATTAAGGTTGTTTTTAGCACAAAAAGGGGTACACAATGGTGCAAAAAAATTTTTGATTACTTACCCAGTAACATAAAATGTCTGAAGGACAGCAATGTAAAATTTGATAACAAACTTCAAAAAATTTCTCCTTGACAACTCATTCTATTCCGTAGAAGAATTTCTATTACTGTAATGTGTAAAAGGTGGTGAATACGAATTAGTATCTCACATCTGAACATATCTTTTTTCTTTTTGTAAAAAGAAAAGAAGAAAAAAAAGAACCTTACAAATGTTCAGGATGTTACCGTATGTGCAAATTAAATTGCGACGTAAATGTAAATGATGCGTTCCACATCATTACGATCTACCGTGCAAAAGATCCATGGAGCATGTAACTAACAGAAATGATAAAATAGTAAAATACTAAGCTATCACATTTTAGATGTAACATTAGACAGATACAGCAAAACATACAAAACAATTTATGCAGTGAATGATATGGGCTGCGTTCAGTCGAGTCAGCACAGAACTTTTCGCTACGTTACTTCTAATTCTTGCATGTGCCCATCCCGCTATTGGTGAAATAACCCGATATTTAAAGTCTATTCATGAGTGGAAAATTACGATAGGTTCTGCGTTCGAATCCCGGTAAAGCAAAACGTTTTTGTCTCGTAATTTCAATGATCTCGCTATTGGTGAAAAATATAAACATCGAACATTTGATTGTACTAAGTTATCAATACGGCCAGGTGCTCGGTTCGAATCCCCGTCAGACGCCAAACTTTTATTTCTTCGAAAATCTTTGTTAGGCATGATCGCCTATAGGAAAAAACGTGTAACTAGTTTCGATCGTTTCCAGTCATCCTCATATCAGAATATATGCGATGTTGGGTAATAAATATGATGAAAAAAAAACAGCATTCATTGAAATAACACATCGCTGTCCCGTCAGTGTCAGGTAACAACAAACTTTTACACCATTGTATTTCATGTTTAAATATGCGTACGCTTTGTTACTTGTGATTGAAACCACAAAGCATGTTTATGGTGGATGACATTAGAAGAGGCCCAACATACAAACAGATGAAGGAAAATGCTGAGAACAGGACAAGAAGAGCTACCAGTTGAAACGCGCGGTAAGACACATATGCTAAAAAAGTAGAAAGAAGACACTTTCCTAGAATTATCCCAGTAAACCGAAATCATTTTCGTTCCCTACTACCAATTTTCTTTTCACTTCGCTTGGTAATGTTATGCGTAGGTATTGAATCAACGTGTGTATTCCAACATTGTTTGTCCTACTCATCCACATTAACTTACAGCATCATCAGCAAAAAATTGCAGATACTGTGTTCGCTCACTTAATAATTGTTCGATCGACTCTCATATATGACAAGGAACGCCAGTGGCATTGACGGCATTCGACGTCCCACACATTGTCTACCATGCAACAGAGGTGTACACATTCCGCTTTTAGCCTGACCATACTCGCCTGTTAGCCAGGAAGGCAAGCTGCCGCGCGTTTCCAGTCGAACGGGCAGGCTACTTTACCGTAATCCAAGCCAAGCTACGCTCAGCCCAAGCAGCCTAAGGGAGTTGTGCTTGCCAGCCTGTCTGCCTGCCAGTTTTCCCGCAGTGCTAGCCTACGCAGCGAATTATTCTGTACGTTTTAACTGTAGTATTATGAGTAGAGTTCGGAAGAATTTTTTACCGGCTTATCGCAAGACGAGGCCCAATGTAATACGTATTCATTTTGGGTCATTGTAGCCCAGAAAACCTTTTTCCTTTTAGTTGTTTCAGGCTTATTTAATTATTTAGGTAGGAACAGTTTTTTTCTGCAACTTCGCCCATTTTCGTGTAGACCACCGGTTATTCTCATTTCGAACCATCATCAGGGCTCCTCTAATGTATGTATTCTGTAACATGCAGAACCATCTCTGAAAATAAAGATCCTTTGCACTTAAAAACTTGAAGATTACTGTTATACTACAATGCCAGCCAAACTACGGTTTTCGAAGTGTAGTTTCTGTAACCTTAGCGTGTTTCAGCCTAACATAAACACAGTTATACCAATGTTAAATATTTTTTCCACGTTGCGTATTGCTGGTTTGCTGAATTCATCATAAGTGGCCAAAACATGAGTAATTCATTCTAAATACCCGAAACGCATTTTAGAAATCACGAAGTTTGTTCTTCACATAATGTTAATCTAAAAAGTACATGTCTAAAAGGCGAAGCATTCTTTTCATACGAAGCTCTCTTCACACTACATTGCATACCACCTGAATGTGGTTTTTAATATCGACTGAGCCATATGCTTCCCTCTTTCATCGCTGTTTGCCGTATATTTAGAAAGCTATATTGCTAAATTGCCTCTACTCCTTAGCAGATATTTTCACACAATTGTCAGCCACTAGGTCTTCGTCCTCTTTCAAAATATTTCTGTAGTGAGGAAATTGCTGGCCAAATTTACAAACATGTAAAATACTCTAAGTTCCGGAATGAGTGTCTAGTAACTTTTTACACAATTTGCATTGCAAGACACCTACTGATTTATTTGAAGCTACCTCATAAACACACGAAAACTTTTCCTAAGCTGTAAGCTTGGTTTGTTTATTTTCTGCCCCCAGTGTTGCGGTTAAATGAGTGCATTGAATGCGGCGCCGAATAGCCGTGCGGTCTAAGGCTCCTTGCCACGGTTCGCGCGGCTCCCCCCGTCGGAGGTTCGAGTCCTGCCTCGTGTGTGTGTGTGTGTGTGTGTGTGTGTGTGTGTGTGTGTGTGTGTGTGTGTGTGTGTGTGTTGTTCTGTTTAAGTAGTGTGTAAGCCAAGGCACCGAGGACCTCAGCAGTTCGGTCCCATAAGAACTTACCTCCACAACAAGCTGCAATGGAACTGCCTACGCAAACATATGCTTGGCTGTATCGTAGTCACGTGGATTGATAGCGCAAAGACTGGTCGGGTCCCGTTGAAGCTTGCCAGTTTTTCAGAAACCCAAGACGGCCAGTTTCAACCACTGTTTCAGTATAGCCGAGCGGTTCTAGGCGCTTCAGTCTGGAACGGCGCGACCGCTACGGTCGCAGGTTCGAATCCTGCCTCGGGCATGGATGTGTGTGACGTGCTTAGGTTAGTTAGGTTTAAGTAGTACTAAGTTCTAGGGGACTGATGACCTCAGATGTTAAGTCCCATAGTGCTCAGAGCCATTTGAACCATTTTTTTTTGTTTCAGTATACACGCACTCTTGTCTCAATTACGGCAGGCTGAGATGCTTTAATGTTTGCTGTGAGAGGTAGGAGGGCTGGAAGGAGAATTTGTACACCTCTACGAAGCAGCCACAATACTGGCTGCTGATGGCAACATGGGCGGAGCTGGAGGTATCCAAGGCATGCAAGGTATCAAAGGTGAGTCCAGCATGAGGCTACGCAGCGTAGGTGAACTGCTTTGTTGACGAGTAACTCACAACAGTACTAAAGTGCTAACTGTGTTGATGCAAAGTAGAGCAATGGCGATGAACAAAGTAAACATTGCATTCTATCTACAATAAGTTGCCGAAGTTGGAATTTTGTCAGAAAGGAACCCAAGGCATTTTGTAGAGTCAGAAACTAGTAGCAGTTGAAATATTAGCGTTTCTGCAAGATGAGTCAGTGAAATCTGTGAAGTCGTATAAGCTCACACTTGTCACAAAAACGGGAGTCTGCACGTTTCAAGGATGCGCGATACAATTTACGAGATGTGCTTGACAGCGACCTACTACGTTATGCACATAAAGTTGAGCGCTACACAAATTAAAATAATCTCAAGGGAAACATACCTTCAAACAATACTACAGAACTGGAAGACGTAAGATAACAAAAGGCCACATAAAACTGCGGAAACGTCCCGAAAATTTGTGTATCAGTTAAACAAACTTATTCAGACGTTCAGTAAGGAATTTCTTTTCACTCCTACCAATCGGGTTTTGAAGAAGAAATGCATATGTAAAGAACCTTGGAAATTAGAGGTACCAAGAGAGTCTTACGAATATCAAGTAATATTAATGCCTTAACGCATTCGTATACAATTATACCAACTGTCAACCTTGGTAGTAAATTGGCTGGAAAGTTATTTTTTGTGCTGCAAGAAGTTGGAGGTGCTCCGCCCCTTTCGATTCTTTCTCGTATACGTAATCTTACAAGATCAGTAGGGAATATTTATGTCATACAAAGCAAGAGTGGAAAAATAGGCGTAAGAGAATACATATATGGTATGATCACTCCTTTTAGCCAATAGCTGGTCAAAATAACTTGCTTTTCCATGATTCCTGTTCTGGATATAAAAATCACACTCCTTTAGAGCAAACTATCCGTGTGTGACATTGCAATTCTACCACCTGGAACCACTGGATAAATTGAGCCTGGATGTTTTTTCCGTGCCTATAAAACATTATCGCACTATCTGCAGTCACGCCTGAAAGGATAGCCAGTTTCACGATAAGCCCCATAGCAGACTGTTCCGCATTCGATTGCATGCTATATCGATCCATCGGTTCTCATCATCCCGTGACACCAATATGATCCTATATGCATTCTTTAAGAGTGCATATTAGTTGGACGTCCTGCACGATTCGTAACTCCCAAGGAATTCGCCTTTTATCTTGATGGTGCGACCCTTTGTGCTCACTGTGAAGGGCCATTTTGTATTCGGTGATCATATTTTAGGTTAATGATTTATTCCGTACATTTCTTGAATGTCGACGATGTCCATTATTGTCAAGTGTAATACATAAATCTCGTAGGAGGTTGATATCTGCACTTCCAGGACACTCATCTTCCGTGGCCCTCCTGATGCACACGGTGAGTCATTAGGAGCTAATATTTTTCCTATGATAGCTATTAATACAACTTTTTCAAATAACTCCTACTAAAAGATTGAATTTGCGACATAGGACTCAAGGGGTTCATTGTGAGAACCTATTCCGTATGCTTGGACCTTTGTCAACACTGTCTTGATCGCGCACTTATTGTTTCACTTCTGCCAGCAGGTCTCTTATAATTTCCTGGCGTTACAGAATCTCTCCTGCATTTGTCGGCTAGTTACAAGGTTCGGCGCACAGTTTTAATCTGTCAGGAAATTTCGGAGCCACGCACGTCCCACTACAGAGTGGAAGAATCGGTATGGAAACAACCCTTGGGCCGTGGCTTAGCCATATCTGTACAAAACTTTTCTTCGAGGAGTGCTAAACTAGCAAGGCGTATGAACGAGAATTTCTGTGAAGTCAGGAAAGTAGGACAGAGGTACTGGGAAAACTGAAGCCGTGAGTGTGGCTCTTGAGTCGTGCAACAGCTGAGTCACTAAGAGCACTGCGCGCTAAGCTCTGTGGTACCAGTCGAATCATTTTCTTGCTCTCAAGGAGTTCCTTGCCGTCGAGTCACTGCTGCAACCTACTGATGGCTCCTCTCGCATTGCATCGAGCAGCACCGGAAGCAGCTTTAGTTGCCCCATATAGACTTTTGCTTTTTGAGCAGCAGCCAATCTGAAAAGTCTGCCAATAGTTTTCGAAAAAAGGACATTCTTAGGAATAGCTGCACGGCCTGTACTTTCTGGTGCCAGGGAGCTAAGCATAACAACAATAATTAATTATATGTAAATCGAAGGGGAATCACTGCTATCAGCTGCATCGGGACATTAAGCGGAATCAGCGCCGACGAGCGAAAATGTGTACCGGATCGGGACCCGAACCTAGGATCTCCTACTTACCAGGCAGGTGCGGTAACACTGCGGCGTCTAGGACACAGCTTTATCGCAACTGCACGGATTGTCTCGGTAAGCCTCATGGCCGATCCCCCGGTCCGGTACACATTTTCGCTCGTCGCTGTTAATTCCGCTTAATGTACCGATGCAGCTTACAACAGTGATCCCCCTTTGATTTGCGTATAGTGTTTCACAGCTGCTGCATCTGCGTGGTGTCTGTTCTTTCGTGAAATACACTATGCATTCAAATAAATAATTATTTAGTTTTCTTTTTGTTTTTGAGCGTGTAAACTCTACTCGCATCAGAACGATTTGTTTTGGTTACAGGAAAGCGCAGTAGTTAAGCGAGCAGCAAATTTTTTTAAAGTATATAATGCAGTTTATATTTATAAGGATATACAGTGCACAAGGACTAACACTAAACGATATGTGGTTCTAATTAATCTGTGGTTCTGATTATGTGCAAAACAAACAAACAAATTAGAAGTCGTCGGCTTCCAGTTCCTCTCTTAGATTCATTTATATTTTTTTCTCTACCAATGCTACCAATACTACCGGTAATCCTATCATTTACTACATTTTCGTACTGTACTAAAACTACCTAATCGTACCGTTAGGTAGTTTCAGTAGAGCACAACTCTAATGCCTCGTCATGACGCTGTGGACACGTAACTCGGTAAGGAAAACACGTACGTGAAGTAGAGACGAATATGGAAAAATTCTAACGACAATACGTGGGACAAATGGAATGAATAATCGTATGGCAGTGATGGCCGAGAATACCCACCTGGGGAAGTTCGGCCGCCGAGTTGCTCACAGAAGATGGAGGTCGGAGGCATGCCCACTCCGTACATTAGGATAGGCAGCGAACTTTGGCAGATCTGTCGACACCCTGTTCGGTTGGTACATGCAAAAGTGTTTCGGAGAACATAGTCCAGCGCACATTGTTGAACGCGGGGCTTTGCAGAAGACGATCTTACGTGTTCGCGTGTTGACCCAAAGACAACGTCAGTTACTACTTTAGTGGTAACAGGCCCATAGAGATTTGGGGTGGATCAATAGAAACGTTTCAGCCGGTTGGGTGTATCTGGATAATTGTTCCACGATGTCGATGGTTGTTCAAAAAATGGCTCTGAGCACTATGGGACTTAACTGCTGAGGTCATCAGTCCCCTAGAACTTAGAACTACTTAAACCTAACTAACGCAAGGACATCACACACATCCATGTCCGAGGCAGGATTCGAACCTGCGACCGTAGCGGTCGTGCGGTTCCAGACTGTAGCGCCTAGAGCCGCTCGGTCACCCGGCCGGCTCGATGGTTGTGCCCGCACAAGACACGGAGACCGGTGAGAGCAGTATTGTGTTATGACCGATATTCATCCGGGTTGCCACTAGATCGAAGACAGTAATCCAACGTAACATGATACCTGTGTACTACGTGAACGTTATTCCCGACTACTCGTGTCCCTTCATTCTAGATAACTTCCCTGACGGCGATGGCTTTTTCCAGTGGTACAAGTCTCTGTGACACAAGGGTAAAATTGTGCTCCAGTTGTTTGATGAGCATGACAGTACGCTCACATTGATGTTTCACCACTAAAATCGCCCATTATGAACCCTGTAGAACACATCTCGGACGCTTACGGGTATCATCTCTGCACTCACAGCCACAGACCCCAACTTTTATAGGAATTGCTTGACATCTCCTGACATACTCCTCTGTAAACGTGGTAAGGGCTTCTTGAATCCCTACCACTGCTGCATTCCATCCTAAAGGTGGACCAATATGACTTTAAGCAACTGGTCATAATGTACGTCTCATCGGTGTACGTCAATGGTAGCTAATCTGCCCATAAATCCCCCTAGTGGGCGTTCCAGCTTTCATGATGAACAATAGACAGTAGGTGTTTTAGAAACGTTCTCATTAGGTTTTCATAAAAATTTGGCACAAAACATTTGGTAAGTAACTGTTAATGAATGCTTTAATGGGAGTTAGAATGTGAAAATTTTTTTTTCACAGTTTCGGATTTTTATCTCGCTACAAAATTTGTAATTTTCCGAATCAAATGACATATATATCACGTATAAACTCACATGGGAATTACTTAATTTTGTTTTTTGAATATAATCTACACCGGTTGAAAATGTTAAAATTTTTACTTCAAGATCTAATAAAATCGGTAATTTATATAGAAGGCTGTGGATTGCTGTGTTATAAAGGTTCTATTGGTCATTTGCAGAAGAAGATGGGCACCAGGTGGAGAAAGTTGAATCGAGGTTTGATGAACAAGAAACTTTCTGATCGTAAAACCATAAGAGGCAGGCTGACAGACAAAGTGATTGGTGAACTACAGCAGTATTATGGGACGTCCATTAAAAATATACTGAGGATGTGTTGAAAATGAAGCAGGCAGTACGGGCTACCTTCTTCCACAGACTGTCCACTAATGAAAAACCAGTACACCACCTTTGCCCACCTGGACCTGATTCATGGTGCAATTACCGCATTGCACAGTACTCACACAGTTCATAAAGCCAGGAACATTCCATCCCCGCAGCAGTCATGGATATCATAAAACCTACACTACTGGCCATTAAAATTGCTACACCACGAAGATGACGTGCTACAGACGCGAAATTTAACCGACAGGAAGAAGATGCTGTGATATGAAAACCATTAGCTTTTCAGAGCATTCACACAAGGTTGGCGCCGATGGCGACACCTACAACGTGCTGACATGAGGAAAGTTTCCAAGCGATTTCTCATACACAAGCACCAGTTGCCCGGCGTTGCCTGGTGAAACGTTGCGATGCCTCGTGTAAGGAGGAGAAATGCGTACCATCACGTTTCCGACTTTGATAAAGGTCGGATTGTGGCCTATCGCGATTGCGGTTTATCGTATCGCGACATTGCTGCTCGCATTGGTCGACATCCAGTGACTGTTAGCAGAATATGGAATCGGTGGGTTCAGGAGGGTAATACGGAACGCCGTGCTGGATCCCAACGGCCTCGTATCACTAGCAGTCGAGATGACAGGCCTCTTATCCGCATGCCTGTCACGGATCGTGCAACCACATCTCGCTCCTTGGGTTAACAGATGGAGACATTTGCAAGACAACAATCATCTGCACGAACAGTTCGAAGACGTTTGCAGCGGCATGGACTATCAGCTCGGAGACCATGGCTGCGGTTACCCTTGACGCTGCATCACAGACAGGAGCGCTTGCGATGATGTGCTCAACGTCCAACCTGGGTGCGCGAATGGCAAAACGTAATTTTTTCGGATGAATCCAGGTTCTGTTTACAGTTTCATGATGGTCGCATCCGTGTTTGGCGACATCGCGGTGAACACACATTGGAAGCGTGTATTCGTCATCGCCATACTGGCTTATCACGCGGCGTGATGGTATGGGGTGCCATTGATTACACGTCTCGATCACCTCTTGTTCGCATTGACGGCACTTTGAACAGTGGGCGTTACATTTCAGATGTGTTACAACCCGTGGCTCTACCCTTCATTCGATCCCTGCGAAACCCTACATTTCAGCAGGATAATGCACGACCGCATGTTGCAGGTTCTGTACGGGCCTTTCTGGATACAGAGAATGGTCGACTGCTGCCCTGGCCAGCACATTCTCCTGATCTCTCACCAATTGAAAACGTTTGTTCAATGGTGGCCGAGCAACTGGCTCTTCACCATACGCCAGTCACTACGCTTGATGAACTGTGGTATCGTGTTGAAGATGCATGGGGAGCTGTACCTGTACACGCCATCCAATCTCAGTTGGACTCAATGTCCAGGCGTATGAAGGCCGTTATTACGGCCAGAGGTGGTTGTTCTGTGTACTGATTTCTCAGGATCCATGCACCCAAATCGCGTGAAAACGTAATCACATGTCAGAGTACGCGAAAGAACTTGCCCCCCTTCTAACAGCCGTGTACCGCAAACCTCTAGAGGAACAGAAGGTTCCAAATGATTGGAAAAGAGCACAGGTAGTCCCAGTCTTCAAGAAGGGTCGTCGAGCGGATGCGCAAAACTATAGACCTATATCTCTGACGTCGATCTGTTGTAGAATTTTAGAACATGTCTTTTGCTCGAGTATCATGTCGTTTTTGGAAACTCAGAATCTACTATGTAGGAATCAACATGGATTCCGGAAACAGCGATCGTGTGAAACCCAACTCGCTTTATTTGTTCATGAGACCCAGAAAATATTAGATACAGGCTCCCAGGTAGATGCTATTTTTCTTGACTTCCGGAAGGCGTTCGATACAGTTCCGCACTGTCGCCTGATAAACAAAGTAAGAGCCTACGGAATATCAGACCAGCTGTGTGGCTGGATTGAAGAGTTTTTAGCGAACAGAACACAGCATGTTGTTATCAACGGAGAGACGTCTACAGACATTAAAGTAACCTCTGGCGTGCCACAGGGGAGTGTTATGGGACCATTGCTTTTCACAATATATATAAATGACCTAGTAGATAGTGTCGGAAGTTCCATGCGGCTTTTCGCGGATGATGCTGTAGTATACAGAGAAGTTGCAGCATTAGAAAATTGTAGCGAAATGCAGGAAGATCTGCAGCGGATAGGCACTTGGTGCAGGGAGTGGCAACTGACCCTTAACATAGACAAATGTAATGTATTGCGAATACACAGAAAGAAGGATCCTTTATTGTATGATTATATGATAGCGGAACAAACACTGGTAGCAGTTACTTCTGTAAAATATCTGGGAGTATGCGTGCGGAACGATTTGAAGTGGAATGATCATATAAAATTAATTGTTGGTAAGGCGGGTACCAGGTTGAGATTCATTGGGAGAGTCCTTAGAAAATGTAGTCCATCAACAAAGGAGGTGGCTTACAAAACACTCGTTCGACCTATACTTGAGTATTGCTGATCAGTGTGGGATCCGTACCAGATCGGGTTGACGGAGGACATAGAGAAGATCCAAAGAAGAGCGGCGCGTTTCGTCACAGGGTTATTTGGTAACCGTGATAGCGTTACGGAGATGTTTAACAAACTCAAGTGGCAGACTCTGCAAGAGAGGCGCTCTGCATCGCGGTGTAGCTTGCTCGCCAGGTTTCGAGAGAGTGCGTTTCTGGATGAGGTATCGAATATATTGCTTCCCCCTACTTATACCTCCCGAGGAGATCACGAATGTAAAATTAGAGAGATTAGAGCGCGCACAGAGGCTTTCAGACAGTCGTTCTTCCCGCGAACCATACGCGACTGGAACAGGAAAGGGAGATAATGACAGTGGCACGTAAAGTGCCCTCCGCCACACACCGTTGGGTGGCTTGCGGAGTATAAATGTAGATGTAGATGTAGATGTATAATATATTTGTCCAATGAATACCCTTTTATCATCTGCATTTCTTCTTGGTGTAGCAATTTTAATGGCCAGTAGTGTATTTAGAGACCTGGAAAATCCTGAATTACTGAAGGACTGTCTCCATAATCAGACTCAAAATCCCAATGAGTCGTTCAATAATCATATGGACTCGCTTACCAAAAAATATTTTTGTCAGAATGAAGACACTTAAGTGCGGGCTCAGTGTTCCTGTTATTGGTTTTAATGATGGCAACATTGGTACGGTGAATGTGCTACAGCGTATGGGAATTAATTCTGGAGCAAACTGCAGCAGAGAACTTGAACGGAAGGACAAGGTTCGCATTGATAAAGCAGAGTATGCAGCACAGGTGGCCACTAAGGAGTCCAGAAAGAAGGAAAGAAGAAAACACTTGGATAAAGATCAAGAGGATGGTATACAGTATGGTGCAGGGTGCTTCTGAGTGACTGCAAATAAAAAATGAAGCATATATTAAGTGCGTTACAGTCTTTTGAAACTTTAGAAGCCGTTCCTGAAAATTTACATTTTCTATAGCATTTTTCCCTAAATCTCAGAATCCACTTCGAGTAGAGCATTTAAATTTTCAGGGAGTAATAACATACATATCCTGAAGCTAGTGAACTAAAAGAAGATCATAATGTTATGTATAGTTAAAATTATTTAGCGTAACGTACAAAAAAGTATACAACATTTTAACTGTGTAGTCAAAAATTTGTTTTTCCGAAAGCAGTGGCTGAAATGCAATTATTGTAATTCAGCAGGCGCAGAACATACAGCTTAATGTCCTGTAAAAGTTTCATGTCAATGGCTACAGACAATACTGAAATACAGGGAAGCCAAATCACTAAATTTAACATTGTCGGGATAGGGTGTTCCAACCTTAAGGGCGGTTACAAAATTTTATTTTTAACAGTGATACAAAAGGTAGACGGTAGGTAAAAATGTTTGACTGCGCCTGGCGTATGTCGTCACATGTACCACTGATGTTCTGAAGAGCTTATGTATTGTCTTGTGTGTTATCAAACGCTTTAATTTGTGACATAACCTCTTACATAACACATAAAGTCAAACAGTTGTCCTATACATAAAAAGTTATAATTAAAAATATGAATTACTATTCGTTTGGTATTCAAAACTCTGTTGAATCTTAACGTAACTTTCTGTAACTAACATAGCCGTGGCATTGAAAGAGCAAATTATTAAACAAAACAATAATAGGTACCCAACAGCAAGCTGATTTCGTGGCGCAGTATAGAGCCACTATTGCCGGCCGGAGTGGCCGTGCGGGTCTAGGCGCTGCAGTCTGGAGCCGGGCGACCGCTACGGTCGCAGGTTCGAATCCTACCTCGGGCGTGGATGTGTGTGATGTCCTTAGGTTAGTTAGGTTTAATTAGTTCTAAGTTCTAGGCGACTGATGACCTCAAAAGTTAAGTCGCATAGTGCTCAGAGCCATTTGAACCATTAGAGCCACTATTGCGACTTCTTTGGAAGCCAATAATCGAATCAGTTTTTTTGAGAAACTGCAACTTCATCAGGAACTGTGCATTTTTGGCTATCTTTCTCTACATCCTATTTTGATTCGAATATTTTGCACAAGTGTGTAAAATCACGTTCTTAGTATTCTTTAAGGCCCGCCATACTTTTTCTGTGTGCCAGAGATCAAATCAGAATACTCAGTAATGGAGCTGGACTGTAGTACGTCTACTCCGTATTCTGTAACAGTCTCAATTACAGGTCAACATTTTACGACGTGGTTGCGTGTCACAGTAAACTAAAACTTTTGGCGTAGTACGACGTCCACAGATTTCCTGCAACATTAATTACGCCAAATACTGCACAACATCGCAAGATGAGTGTTCGTACTCAGTAATTCCAAAGAGAGCCCTTCATTTAGTTTTATTGATGTCGATTACAGTACATTATTATGGTCACAGAATACCCATCTCCGTCGTCCAAGTCGCCAATTCACGCCTGTGTAGTGGGGCCCAGGTCGGAGGAGGTTAAAGGAATTTTCATAGCTAGTATTTGGCCAGCAAGAGCTGATTACTGTCATCAACAGAAAAATCTTTTTTTCAGTTACAAGAACAATAGACACTGTTTCTTGAACACAGTTGTCCGCTGAATCCAGATCTAATTTCAAAATTTCTAACTGGCCTCAGATTCCATGTAATAATTGTTTCTGTAAACGGCATGTGCATTACATGAATCTGGAAAAGTGTCACACTCTTACAAAAACACCTCCAAATGCAAAAGCAAAAAATCTGACAGTATATAACTAAAGGAAATCAGAACCGGAAGATTACGGAAAGTCCAGAATTTTACTTAAAATATATTTCTTTCCCCATTTCATAGGCCTGAGGAACTTCGCCACGTACGGACCAGCAGTATTCGGACTATCAAGCTATTCTATCTGCCTTAACAACACTTTTTGTTGGGTGGTTAGTAGGTAAGGTTTCCACATTAACTGCAGTTAAGGATAGACCCAGATATTTTAATACATTCGTCAACTGGATAGGACAGTCATAAATGGTAAGGTAAAAGTCATGGAGGCGCAATGTGTGGTTAGTTCATCTTGTATATTGCCGGGGTCTTGGTGGGGTTGATCTCTAGAAGCCATTGGTTACACCAGGAGATAAACTGAGTGAGGTGGATTTTGAGGGATCATTGTGATTTATGGAGTGTAGGACAGAGAGCGATGGAAGCGGTGTCATCACCATACTGAACGAGGTGGATTGTCGAGGAGGTTTGAGCATATCAACAGTGCGATGGGGATAGAGGAGAGGAGAGACAACAGAGCCCTGAGGCAGTCCTGCAGTGGGATGGAAGGTTACAGGAATTTGTATAGTTAACAATGACTAAGGATGGGAGATTATCGTAGACAGATGGAATAAGGCACTCATAGTTAATTGGAAGTGCGTATGTCTGCAGTTTGAAAAGTAGACCAGAATACCACACGTGGTTGTAGGTTTTCTCTAAGTCGAGAGAGACAAAAATTACTTATTTAGAGGAACTTAAATGGAGAGGAGATGAGTGAGGTGCAGGAGCTGGTCGTCAGAGGAGAAATTAGGATGGAAGCCACACTGGTTAACAGGAAGGAAGTCATTGCAGGTGTTGATGGGTGCAGAAGAAAACGGATTTTAAGACCTCGCTAAATACTGAGGTGAGACAGATGAGACGGTATGAGAAGGTATCAGCTGAGATTCGTGCAGTTTGAGGAACAGTAGTATCTTGGTGGCATTCATAATTGAGTTTTGTAACGAGTGGAGAAGACAGTGGTGTAAAGGGATGGCTAGAAAGAAGAGGGGGCATTCTTTGAGGTGTTGATAGGTAATGCAGTCATGACACAGGGAAGTGGTGCGTTTTTTTTGTGGAGTACTTGTTTTGTCATGTGCTGTGACTGGCGTATTTAACTCTGTTCATGGTATGTTGTGAAAGTACTGGAAGCTGGGAGCCAGGGATGGAGGAATCATATTGAATATTCATGGATGGTACGAAACAGGAAGTGATCAAAATGGAGATTAGGGATTGAGAAGATGTCAGAGAGATAGGGTGCAAAGTGGCCAGGTTTACTCTGGTTGTCAGGTTATGGATGGATGGTTGTTGTTGAGGAGGGGGTAGTGAGATATGAGGTTATTGCCAATGACTTGATGGAATGCTTTCCAGTACTTGAAAGAATTAACGGAGACTGTAGTGTTGAATCTCGTGCATGTCTGGTACCAATTCCAGCGTTTTTTGCCACTGAGTATATTCCTGAGTGTCTCTGTATTTGTCAATGGTGTGTGAATGTATGCCAGTCAAGAGTCCGCAAGAAGGAGCAGACAAGTGATGGGGTTCCTGGAGGAAGCGTAGGGCTTGCAGGGGGATGAAAGGATGGTGAGGATATATGGTCTTGGTAGGAATGTTGGTGGCGGAAGGATCAAGTTGCTGGCACGTCAGAGGGTGGCTCCAAATCTAGTTTTCTAGGGATTGCTGGTAGGCATTCCAGTTGGCAAAGAAGTCTTGGATAACTTGGATGGAACTGGGATGGTGCACACTGGGATGAAGTCATATGTAGAAACTGGTGAGAAATATAGGTAGATGGTCACTTCCAACTGGATAAAGAACTTCTGTTGCGATGCTAGGATGACTTTGGGGTAGTGTTGCTTCTAGGATGCATGTGCTGTGACATGGGAACAATGTCACCTTGCAGGGAGTAGGTAAAGTGATACCACTGCTGGACTTCTGCAGGGGACCGACTATGGATGTTGAGCACAGCGGCAATAATATAGCCGGAAAAGGTATGGTCTATGTGGGTGATGAAGCCATAGGGTATGGGGTGATCAGGTCAGATGTAGATGGTGGCACAGGTAATAATTAGGGTTTGGAAGAAGAGGATAAGGATAAGGTGCTCAGTTGAAGTATTATATAAGGGTTGTAACCAAACAGGAATGTTCTTGTGGTGGCCAACTGCGATGCCACATCTGGCCAGGGGAAGGAGGTTATGTGTGCAGTGGTAGATATAGAGACAAGGAGAGGTTCAGATGGTGTGATAGGGTTGGAACAATGTTTCATTAAGGATGAAAGTATGGGCATTGCGTTGGGACAGTATATGCATTAAGATTTTTACTGGTGGATAGTAAGAGCCGTTGTTAAGAGCCAAGAGTTGTCTGGTTGAGGGCTGTACAGAGCTTAGACTAGGGTGTCAAAGTTGGTGAGGAGGAACTAGACATGGTTGTGGGAGTAGTTAGCTTGGTTACTGAGTTGGAAAACGGAGCTGGCAGCAAGGGAGATTTGGTGAAGGATGTGTTGCTGTTGAAATCGATGAATGTTGTGGAGGACGATTGTCATGAATCTGATGATGTCCTCAGCAGTGAGGTTTGGGTGGAGGGAATTGTTGGGACACATGGAACAGTAAGTTCAGGTTCGGTTGGCTGAGGCTTGGCTTTGCATTTCGCGGAATAAGTGGATTGAGAGTCATTGCACGTGTTACAGGTATGAGGGGAAGCAAGATCAAGGAATTGTTCGAGTAAACTAACTTCATCTTTGCAGTGCGAAAAAGTGGATGGGTTTTAATAATCTACAGTTATGTAATCATTGTAATGAAGACAATTTTTACAGCAGTAGGACTGAGGAAGGGAGTTTGAAGGTTCAGAATTGTGATGGCGGTAGTATCAGACCATTCTCTTTAAAGAGAAGATCTATGGAGGAGGTAGATTCAGTAAAAACACAGATGAGGTAAGTGGGACCATGATCACTGTTGATCCAAAGGGCATTTTAAACTTATAAATTCAGGTTTTGTTCACTTTGGATTCCACTTCCTCATCTGAGATCTCAAGGTTGATTTTGGCTGTGAGGCTTGGAGGACAGCAGGGAGGTTAGTTGTTTGACGTTGGGTATTGTGGTAAGACATTTAAGGAGGCTTTGGGTCCAAATGTAATGCGAGGAAGTTTGAAGAGGTCAGTATGGAAGTTGGGGTTCAGGAACTTAAATAA
This sequence comes from Schistocerca cancellata, assembly GCF_023864275.1. Classification (NCBI taxonomy): domain Eukaryota; kingdom Metazoa; phylum Arthropoda; class Insecta; order Orthoptera; family Acrididae; genus Schistocerca; species Schistocerca cancellata. Next base: position 810,508,024 of record NC_064626.1, on the reverse strand, counting down.
TATGGAATCTTTTCTTGGGCTTATTTATTGTATGTGCAGACTTGGTAGGTATTTTTTGATTTCGAGGGTGAAAGATTTGGGTTTGAGGAATTTTGGGGCTGGTTTGGAGAGGATGAAAGCGTAATTGGAAGAGGAAGATGTTGGAGGAAGAGGATCTGTGTCCACATGCTGAGTGTCATCAAGTTCAGTTTGTGGTATTTTTTACTGTGTGAGTGGGACAGTCGTCGGAGTTTTGACGTTTTGTGGGTTTTTAACGGCTGTTCGAGGAAAGGACGGTTGTAGGATTGGAGGGGTGGGGTAGGTGGAGGGTTGCGTGATGGCGTGATGGTGTGTTGAGGGTTACCAAGAGTGTGCAGGTCTTTCAGTATGCCATGTTTTGGTTGTTGTGGTGAGGCTTGATGAAGTGATGCTTGTGATGTCATCTTTGGCATGCTCGCAGGTTGTGATGCATGCAGCAGTGGTATATATGGTGGATGATGAGTTATGGCTGAAAGATAAAAGATAGAGGGACCTGGAGACAGAGAGAGATGTATATGTTACTGCTGTGGTTCGCAGAGGATACTTTAGGTAAGGAACGATAGATGTAGGTGGTAGGTTAGAGGACGTGTTCCATGTTGTGATAATGGAAGCAGGAAAAGAAGTGTAAATGATACTTTTTGTGGGATGATTCATGACGATGACAGTAATAAGTGGCATAGACTGGGGTGAGTGGTCACCAAAGAGGCGCTGAGACGACGGTAATGAGCTGTGGTGTAACTTTGAACAATGAGAATGTCTCCGATGTGACAGGCACGGAAGCGGTGGCGGCGACAAACAGATGAAAGTGGCGGCAACGACGGCTGCGGCGGCGGCGAGGGGGTGGTTTGTGTATGAGGGACTGATGATGTCAACAGCGGCGGCAGTGGTGGCGGCACTGACGACGAACACACACAGCAAAAGTCCCGACGACGTAAGTAACACACGGAAGAGAGTCTCGTTGACGTAAATAATACACAGAAAAAAATCTCGCCGACACAAGCAATCTACACAGACGAACAAGCCCGGACGCAAAGGATACATATACATCTACATCGCTACTCTACAAATACACATGGCAGAGAGTTCATTGAACAGTCATCTCACTAATTCGCTATTAATCTTCGTACATCCATATTTAAATTGGATGATGGTGGAACATCAGCTGGTATAATTTTTTTTTATTGAAAATGAAACTACTCCTGCTGTAAGTAGGCTGTTTATGTTTTCTTATTGGCAACGTTATGTAGCGCTCTGTATGAAAATCACTGGCTGTGCTGTGTGCAGTCTGTGGCTAGTTTGCATTGTTGTCTGCCATTGTAGCGTTGGGCAGCGGCAGCTGGACGTGAACAGCGCGTAGCGTTGCGCAGTTGGAGGTGAGCCGCCAGCAGTGGTGGATGTGGGGAGAGAGATGGCGGAGTTTTGATAATTTGTTGTACTGGATATTATGAACTGCTATATATATTATGACTATTAAGGTAAATACATTGTTTGTTCTCTATTAAAATCTTTCATTTGCTAACTATCCCTATCAGTAGTTAGTGACTTCCGTAGTTTGAATCTTTTATTTAGCTGGCAGTAGTGGCGCTCGCTGTATTGCAGTAGTTCGAGTAACAAAGATTTTTGGTGAAGTAAGTGATTTGTGACAGGTACAGGTTAATGTTAATCAGGGCCATTCCTTTGTAGGGATTTCTGAAAGTCAGATTGCGTTGCGCTAAAAAAATATTGTGTGTCAGTTTAAGCACAGTCGTGTATAATTGTTCTAAGGGGACGTTGCACATGTCGACCCTTAGCCTAGGATACCTCACTGGAATCTTCTGTTTTTTTTTTCTTCTTGTAGTTTGTGTAATTAGTGTAGATTTTGTTTATTGCTAGAGCGTAATTGTAGAGAGAATCTCCTTTGTAGTTGCAGCCTTTCATTGTTGTACAGTAAAACAGTTGTGGCATGCATGTAGATTTGCACCAAGTATTTCGCAGCTGCGCTTGCAATTAACGAGATATTATTTTCAGTGCTATGTTAATGTGTTCTATTTTTGCTCTTCAAATTGTGCTTTTCTGTGTTATCGTGTGAAATATTGTGACAATAATGGCGTGTGGAAAACGTAATACTAGGCTCCAAAGTAAACTGAGAAATGACAGTGAAGACGAAAGCAGTGTGTTAGCGCCACCGAGTAACGAATTAACTAATGTTCAAAGTAGTAATTTGGTATTTGTACATAGGGAAATGCAGCGGGCTGCAAATAATGGTGTAGACGGTGAAACAATTAGAAAACAGGGAAGCATTATCTATCGATCGGTCGGCAACAGCTTGCCTCAGGAATCCGAAATGACAGGACACAATCTTGCAAATACTGTAGATTCAGGTTTTGCGTCCTCACCGTTTTCTCAAATAAGTCAAGACACATTTTCTGCTTTTCAAATTGCGAATATTGCCAGTTCAAATGCATTGCCAAAAAGCACTGAGGAACATGTTTCAGACACCAGTGCTTTGTTATTACAATTAATGCAACAAATGGGACAAAAGATTCAAAAGTTAGACACAATGGAACAACATCAGAGACAAACACAGCAACAGTTAGACGCAATGGAACAAAATCTTCACACCACGCTTGAACAAACACGTGAAGATTTAACTATTGAGTTACATAAAATAGAATCGAAATGTCAAAGACTGTAATGACATAAAAACACAAATTTGTGAGCATTTCCAACCTATTTTTTCGCGTCATGAAAATGCACTACAGAATCACGAAGCAGCCATAAAAGAACTGCAAATTATTGTTCATGAAAATCATGAGACCTTGCAAGCTAAAATGGACTCAGTTGCATCTACCGATTCGGTTACGCAACTTGCAAAAACTCAGGAAAACTTAAAGGACACAGTAGAAAGACACATGGAGGAAATTAGTTCATTATCAGAGAAAGTAGTTGAACTTTCGGATCAGCTAAATAATTTATCTACGAAGTTAGATGATAATCTGAATGACACAAAACCGGTAGTCTTCAATGACACAGAAGAGTGCGAACAAATTAGGAAACTGAAACAAAATCTGAATCAAATTGATACGCAACACCAAAGAGAGATCCGGGAAGTACAAGATCAGCTGACACAGGTAATACAAGAATTACGTATTTCAGAGGCCACTCGCGCTCCAATACGGGAAGAGGGACATAGAAATACGGAACAGCAACAAAATAACAACTCGGGGCACTTCGGAAATTATGAAATAAATTGGCAAGGTACACCGAATTTTGAGATGGAACCGCCGAAACGACGTAACAATGACCGATATGCGACTCGCCGACATGGTGATTTTGACTATAAGCTATTCATTACTACACGTAAATTTAAAACATTTAAGAATTCTGGCAACGACATTCATCCACAAGCGTGGTTCCATCAATTCTCTCATTGTTTTCCTCCCAACTGGTCATTGGATACAGATTAGAATTTATGTGTGGCTACTTGGAGAATGAACCAGCTGTAAGAATGTGATCGGTCATTCACGATTGTCACAGTGAAGGAGATTTTTATCATGCCTTCCTCTCAGCATATTGGTCTCAAACTGCACAAGACCGAGTAAAACGTAGCATCATAATGATGAAACATTTCGAACAATCTGAATTTTCCAGTCTTGTGAAATATTTTGAAGACATGTTGCACAAGAATAAGTACCTGTCAAACCCATACAGCCCCTCAGAACTCATCCGCATTTGCTTAATCAAATTATCTGAACATTTACGGCATATTATTTTGGCAGGACGTCGCAAAGACGACATTGAAGCTTTTCAGCGGCTCTTACAAGAACTGGAAATTGACACTGACAATCGCGGAACGCGAAAAACAGGAGCACAACAATTACAGGTCACATCCGTCACAATTCCGCGATGACAGAAGTAATAACTGGACGCGACAAGGCTATTCTCACAACACAAATCGTGACCAAAACAGACACCACCTGTATGACAACCGTTGGCAGAGTAGTAATAATTACAGGGAAAGATCACTTCTCCGTGGTAGTGACTATCACAGAGACAATCAGAGAAACAGACAATTTGGGAATCAAAATAATTATTATCAAGGGCGACACAATAACTTTAGACGCAACAGTCCAGTGCGCAGTTAAGATTCAGGGAGAAATTCTGCACCACTTGACCGACAAGAAAGAAACTATGGAATCTACCGACATGACGACAGACGATATGATGGTAACGACAGACCTGAACTGCATCAGAACTGGCGGGACTTAAACAGTGCAGGGCCCTCTCGTCACGGTGAATTTGTAGAAGTTAGGTCTCCAAATCCCAATAACGACGCACGCCAACAAAGAGACAATAGGCAATGACTCACACTGCTGGCAGCCACAAAACGTACTTATGAAACTGAAGACACAGCTGCCGTAGCTAGTAATTACGTTAAAATGGACGACATTAGGGACATCTTACTCCAGGAACACGACGTAACACGTAACAACATTGCATATCCTGTGATTCACATTACTGTAAATGACGTAAAATTTACGGCAGTACTTGACTCTGGCAGTCCCATTTCAGTAATTAGTGAAACAGCTTTTAGCAAATGCAACAAATCGAACGATTGCCCCACACTTCCGTTACGTAAGATTAAATTAAAAGGTGCAATCTTTGGAAAAAGTGTAGCTGTACGCCAACAAACCAACTTAGAATTCTTTTCTCAAAGCCACAGCTTCTCTATGAGCTTTCTTATTGTTCCATTATTGTCGACGGAAATTATACTGGGAGTAGACTTTTTGAATGAATACAAAGCAATCTTAAGCTTTCACGGTGCTGAAATAAGTTTAGAGAAAGAAGGTAAGTCAATAGCTTTGAAATTTGAGGACTGGCTCTCAAACCATGATGAGGAAATTAATCGGCTTTACCTTCTGTTAGACAACAGTTCGGAATTTTCTACGGAAGTAGACACTAACAATCAATCTGCAAGTACTGACAGGGATGATATCGACAGCATATTTGAAATTAATGAGTTAATTCAGAATAAAATTCAACCAATTGAGAATTGTAATGACACTGATAAGCAGGACCTTTTTGAGATTTTACAAGCACATTCCACAGTTTTTACTAACAAAACAGGAACAATCAAGGGATTTCAATACCAATTTCGTGTTCGTGAGCATACTAAATTTTGTGTTAGACCATACGTAATTCCAGCACATTATTGGGACCGTGTTAGAACAGAAATACAATCTATGCTTGACGAGGGCATTATTGAGCCTGCAGTAAGCTCATACAACAATCCATTACATGTTGTTGAGAAGAAAAATGGATCGATCAGGCTTGTCTTAGATCCGAGACAAATCAATACTATCATTATTCCTGAAACACAGGCCGCAAACGTTGGAAGAACTTCTTCAAAATTTTAATGGTGTAAAAGTGTTGTCTTCTATTGATCTCAGATCCAGCTTTTATCAGATCGAACTTCATCCAGAATGTAGAAAATACACAGCTTTCCTTTGTTTCGGCGTTTGTTATCAGTTTCGGAAACTTCCTTTTGGTTTGAATATTTCTTCGGCAGCATTCATTCGCGGGTTAAATTCCATGTTACCTGAGTTCTTAAAACGTCACATCACCTTATATGTGGACGACATTCTGATAGCAGAAGCCTCATGGGAACAACACAATCGCATCCTCAACAGTTTGTTACGTATTTTTGCAGAATCTGGAATTACAGTTAACTTGGAAAAGTCTGAATTCGGTAGGTCAAAGGTGAGGTTTTTGGGACATATTATTTCTTCTGAAGGCATTCAGCCGGATCCTGAAAAGTTAGAAGCAATCAGAGCCATTCCAGTTCCATCCACAAAAAAACAAGTCCGCAGTTTTCTAGGTCTCGTAAATTTTTACCGTCGTTTTCGGAATATGCAAATTCTTGTTACACCAAAACTTTGTTCTCTCACTGGAAAAAATACTATTTGGAACTGGGACGAACAAGCACAGTTGGAATTCAATTCTTTGAAAGAATCGCTACTTAACGCGCCAATACTAGCTCATCCAGATCTGTCACAAGATTTCTGCCTTAGCATGGATTCTTCTAAAGTCGGTCTTGGTGCCCACTTATTTCAAGAAGCCATAGAAAATGACACTACTGTTCAGAAAACCATTGCTTTTGCTAGCCGAGTGCTAACAAAATCTGAAAAAAATAATTCCGTTACTGAATCAGAAGCTTTAGCGATCGTTTGGGCATTTAGCAAATTCCGTTTCTTTCTTTCTGGTAAGCACGTAAAAGTATACAGTAATCATCGTGCATTACAATTTCTTATGTCTTCAAAATTAAATCATGACAGGTTAAAACGTTGGGCATTGTTTATGCAAGAATTCCGCTTCACAATAGTCTACATTCCCGGCAAGGAGAACATTGTTGCGGACGCGCTGTCACGCGCACCGGCTGGGCTTGAGAAAAGTAACACAGAAGGCAACATTGAGAAAAATTTCAGTATTCTTTACATTCAGAAAGTCGCCTTTGAAAACTTCATCACCACATCTTTAAAGGACATTGCTCATGAACAAGATAAAGATCCGATTTGGAAAGACATCAAAAGTAAATGGCATGAAAAGACACACACTCAGATTCGGCATTATTACCTGGTTAGAAACAACATACTCTTCAAACGCTGCACTGTTGATGACAAGCTATGGATACTTTGTATTCCAGACGATTTTGTTAATAAGCTCATTTGGTACATTCATTTCAGCTACGCACATTTTGGTCCACGAAAATGTCATCATATTCTTCGAACGACTTGTTATTTTAACAATATGGAAAAGCGAATTCGAAGAGTCTTGTCTATTTGTAAACTTTGTCAAAAGGCGAAACCATCTACTATCTCACATCGTGCTCCGTTGTTTCCTATTATTCCTTCTAAATTAAAAGAATTTGCTGCTGTTGATCTCTTGGGACCCCTTGTCAGAACATCGAATGGATTTTCGTACGTTCTAGTCGCTGTTGAACTTACTTCAAAATTTGTTTCTTTCACTCCGTTACGTAAAGCCACTGGACAGTCTGTATCCAACGCCTTTGTTAAAAATTTCTTACGTGAAGTTGGCCACGTTGCAAAAGTCATTTCAGATAACGGACCGCAATTCAGATCTGCGGTTTGGTCACGCATGCTTCGGAATCATAAAATCAAACCTGTTTTTATTTCATTGTATTCACCACATTGTAACCCCTCCGAACGGATTATGAAAGAAATCAATAAGCTTTGCAGACTTTATTGTCACAGAAAGCATCAGCATTGGGACAGATATTTACACTTATTTCAAAACGTGCTGAATGAAATGCCTCATGATTCCACTGCTTTACCACCTACTGTTGTACTGAAGAATGAAGAACCACCGAACAGAATCAGAGAGCTTGTACCTTTCCCGAATACACGTAAACTTCGACGCAAAGACATAATTGATTTGGCTATTATAAATATAAAATCTGCAGCAGACAAAAGGAGAAAACTACACGGTAAAGCACATGCAAAGAAATTATATATTGGTCAGAAAGTTCTCATTAAAGCTCATTCATTGTCACATAAGAAGAAACACTTGTCACAAATTCTTTCTAGTTTACAATGGACCTTACAGAATCCGACGTATATCACATGATAATTGCGTTGAAGTTGAAACTCTGCGTACTAGGAAGAGTAAAGGTTTACACCACATTTCACATGTAAAACCGTTTATTGAAAGATAATCTGCTTTTTAACTTTGTCTTTGCCATAAAACGTTTCACTTCACGTTACTAGTATGCTTTAGAAACTGTTACCATGCAACAATGTTTGAAGTTAAATATCCAGTCAAGAACCAAGAGAACTTATTTAAACAGAAATTACGAATGCATTGTTACTGCGAACAGACGACACAGTGTTATTGTGTGTGTACATTCTTGCTTGTTAGTTGCACGATTACGTAACGACTATAAGGCTCACATACTTGGAACATATACTGGTACTGCTAATGAGATTCTAATGCAACATTTTGGTTTACTTGAAAATACATTCTGAATTAAAGTACTTTCTGAGAGATACCAGATGACACAGTGGTTAGTTTATGTGACAGCTACACGATTTTATCACGACGCTACTAATGAATGACAATTTACAATGCTGCTTTTGCGGTGTTTCTGTTTCATATCTGCACAGTTTTTCTGAATTATTCTGGAAAGTAAAACATGTTTTAGTAGTAACTTTTGTGGTATAGCTACAATGAGACAGCCTTTTCCGTAGCACAACAATACGTTACAGCACAGTACTTTCATCACGGCGATAAGCGTAATAACTAAGATATCTATACCCAAAGCATTTCACTTTTGTTTATCATGAGGTAAGTACATTGACTTCTGCAGAACTTAGCTTTCGGAGGACGATAATTACACTTCCACAGAGATTATCTTACAACAAGACGCACAGTTTAGCGCTACAGTACACGTATTTGAGTGATTAATTTTGTACTTCAAACATTTATTTTTAAAGTTTTTTGAACTACAAAGAAAGTTTTCCGTGATACATTTCATTCCATTGCTGTAATCTGTAACACCTGAGGGTATAATTACATTAATCCTCAGGGGGGTACACACCTACTTTGTGTACCATGTGTTTGGCAAGCACAAGGAGCCCTATGTAATATGGTATTTGCTTATACAACTTTACACGTCGGTACCATATTTCTCTAACATATAATTATACAGCTATCTGATCATATAACTGAGAGAGACAAACAACTTTTTCACTACGTCAGTGACACATGTTTACGCAATTACAGAGTTGGATTACTTCACACTTACGAAATTGTATTTTGTCTGTACTTTGTGCACTGTTCATACTTTTTCGGACCCATTGTGATATTATGAGAGCTTTGAATGATATATTTGGTATGGGATCACGATTTTTAAAGTACGTTTGAGGCAGATGACACTTTTGACATGAGCAGAGAATTTTTTTAGGTTTTGAAATTATTACAGAAAGCTACGACGTTTTTGAGATTTGACTGAGGTGTTATGATATTATTACGACGACGAGGTGTATTGTGCTGTTGAGGAATGTTTATTATGATATGTATTTATTATGATGAATTGTTGAAGACGTGTTGATGAATATGTATATGTGTAATAAGGTAAGGAATAAGGAGTAGTGGTTAGGGACACTGACTTGTGATAAAGGATGTTGGAAACCAAGAATCGTACTTTAAGAGTTATGAAATGTGTGTGTATATGCGTGAATGTATCACAATGCCGGCGAAAATTTTTTTCCTTTGTAGGGATTTCTGAAAGTCAGATTGCTTTGCGCTAAAAAAATATTGTGTGTCAGTTTAAGCACAGTCGTGTATAATTGTTCTAAGGGGACGTTGCACTGCCGTATTTATGATTTCACCAATACGTGCTCCACGTATTGGTCTCACTGTGGACGCCCAGTACTCAGCCACACACAACTGATATCATCAATGTGTTCGGGCCTGAAGATGACGTTGACGCAACGTCGAATGTAATAACAAATAAATATGACATCTTAAATACAGCTGGAGGAGTTTCAGTTTCAATAAAAAAAATCTCTATTAACCCATTCTCGAACAGCGCGCGGAAAAAAACGAACACCTATACCTTTACATGCGAGCTCTAATTTCCCTTATTTTTTATGGTGGTGGTTTCTGCCAATGTAGGTCGGTGTTAACAAAATATCTTCGCATTAGAAGGAGAAATATGGTGATTGAAATTTCTTGAGAAGATTCCACCGCAACCAAAAAACGCCTTCGTTTTAATGATGTCCACCCCCAAATCCTGTATTATGTCCTTGGCACTCTCTTATCTCTTTCTCGATGATACAAAACGTACTGCCTTCTTTGAACTTTCACGAAGTACTCCGTTAAACCTATTTGGTAAGGATCCCACACCGTGCAGCAGTACTCGAAAAGAGGTCTGACGAGCGTAGTGCAGGCAGTATCTTTAGTAGATGTGTTGCATCGTCTTAGCATTCTGTCAATAAAACGCAGACTTTGGGTCGCCAACATGGGGAATAGCCTTATTAGTGTATGCAACAGGTACAGCAGCAACAAGCTAACAAGTACTAAGGAGTACCCTATTAGATTTTGTTGGTTGATACTGGAAAAGGTGTACTTGTACAATTTGGCAATATGATTTAAATAGGTAACGAAAACTGCACGACTTGCGTATTTTTTCTTGCTTGGCACAACACGTTTCAAGAATTTATTCTCACTGTCAACTGATTTCTTTACACAAGAATTATTTGTGATATCTGCATGTGTGATTTTCTATCTCTCTTGCACTGTAGTTGTCTTCTTGAATTTATAAGCTTCTTGAATTTCGTCACTCACTTTTGCCACTCCCTGTGGTGTCTAGTGCCAAATATAGCAAACAGGACCAGTAGCAGTTGCTCCTTGTCGGGAACTTCGTAACTGCATTTGTGAGCGCCTACCTGTCCCTTTGTTCGTGGCAGGCAGGTATTAATGAGGGTCTGCAGTGAACGGACGTAGCAGTTAGCTGAGAGAATCTGCGCAAGGAAAGCACTGTCATGAGCGGAATATGTTGTTTAATGTGTTAGAATAAGAGTTACCTTGGAGACACAGCAGCGAGCAGATGGAAGTCTCATCCTGGCAGATGCCGCAGTTAGCTGAATCCATTGTTTCTCGCCAAGTGTCAGAACAGGTGCCCTGGAGATACCAAAGCGAACGGAAGTATGTCTCAGCCAAGCGAGGATCCGCAATGAGGAGCGTCCTGTGCATCTTGTAAAATTTACTAGAATAAATGTATTTTTGTATCAAATATTGTTGTGTTCTCGTATTTGATTCGAGTGGAAATAAGGGGAGGGCAGTGAGTCCTCTCGCACTATAGGCTCAAAACTTACATGTACCACGGCCAGAGGCTTGCGAGTGAAATGCATACAAAGATACTATACAGTGCAAGAAAGGTAGAAAATCATACATGCAAACATAAAAAGTTATGTAAACAAATGCACAGGTTTTATTATTTAACTCTTGAATGTCACAGTTGTAGGCTTTCCAAAAACATCAATTATAATGAATGAATTTAAATTTCCCCCTGCTATATGTACGCTAAAAAATACTTGCAAGCGCTTGTGAAAGACTGCCAAGTCATTATTTCAACAAATTAATGAAATTTTAACGAGGCATTAATTCCATAGTTTGCGGTTCTTCCTTTATTTTTGCTTCAATCCCTGGAGACGTCTCTCGCAAATACAGTTCACGGAGTATAAATATCTATGGAGTGAGCACAGCCTACTGCGCATGTCCTCACCATCAAACCGGACTATACACGTCTTAGTGTGACATCGCTGCTTGTCTGCAATTTGTGGTAACAGTGAAACTGTAATATTACACGCATTCACCTGTTTTTACATACCCTTCTATACCTTTTAATAGTAATAACAGCCATCGTATAGTATTGTTGTCGCTACGGATTTTAAGACAAGTAAGTGAAAGGAGGACCAGTTACTTCTCATAGATACGTACGAATCTCTAAGAGTGAATATCGTATTGATGTGAGGCTCTTTATATGTTTAAAAATATCACGACGCGGTAGTATAGTGTAGTGTATTGTAGAGAAAATTACTGCAATTTTTTCCCTTGTGTTTACGAGGGAAATGCTAGACAAATTTGCAAGCTCGTTTAAGCTGCCAGTCAGTGTTTAAGTATTCGTGCTGTGTTCTTCTAGAGATAAAATTTATATAAGACAGTGTGATTAATTTCCTCCAGTTTATTCAAATGCGCCCCCCCCCCCTTTCCTGTAGAGCACCGGTGCCCAATACAATGTCATTGTGACGTAATTAATTAGAACGGAGATTTGACAACATGAATAACTGCAGTAGAAAACCTAACAAGGTATCAGAAACAATTCAAAAGCCAAGATCGCTTAAATACTGTTTACTGGATAACCGGTTTCAACACACTAAAGGTGTCGTCAGATATGAATGTAGATTAACATTTATAAGCCATTTGGAAATAACGATACATGAGACCAGCTGATATAAAATCATTGTCACAAAAAATAAAAAAAATCTTCTCTCATGGTCATTCGTTCCCATAAGATATATAAAACCGAAGTCACAAGATAAAACTACTTGGCACATGACCGCTGCTCGACTAACAACGGTCGGCATCACACTGCAGAGTCATCGCCCCACTACGCACTACATGGAGTAGGAGTAGGAGTAGATTAGTGTTTAATGTCCCGTCGACGACGAGGTCATTAGAGACGGAGCGCAAGCTCGGGTGAGGGAAGGATGGGGAAGGAAATCGGCCGTGCCCTTTCAAAGGATCCATCCCAGCATTTGCCTGAAGCGATTTAGGGAAATCACGGAAAACCTAAATCAAGATGGCCGGAAACGGGATTGAACCGTCGTCCTCCCGAATGCGAGTACAGTGTACGCACTATATGTTCACTGCATAATGTCAGTTCTTTTCCCGCACCCAAAAAACGGAAGTAAAGTGGAATAGTGCTATGATACTGTGGCGAAAAAGCACAATACCCTTACTCTTCACAGCTTTAAAACTATTTTAGTTCCGCGTATAAAATTGTAAAGATGTCTATAAAACGCATATACAAAGTTTCAAGATACTTCTGAAGGTGACGTATCTGTTCTAGCGAAGTAATAACACTCGAAATACGCTAAGCGCTATACGGACTAACATGCGCCGTCCCTATACCACGTGACTTGAGCAGCAGGGCAGCGCGGGGTAGCCGTGCAGTGTAAGGCGTCTTACCACAGTTCGTGCGGCTCCCCCCGTTGGAAGTTCGAGTCCTCCCTCGAGCATGGGTTGTGTGTGTTATTTTAAGTGAATTTAAGTAGTGTGTAAGCCTGGGGACTGATGACCTCACCAGTTTGGTCGCATAATCCCTACCACAAATTTCCAAAATTTGAGCAGCAAGAGATGTTGTGGACAGATTTCTCGTTCTGCGCATCCGAATGCTCACCCCCATAAATATTTATACTGTGTGGTACAGTGCACGCATACAGATGTGAAAACGTAAGCAAGATGCGCTGAGAGGCACCCACATGCCTTGCTCATACTGTGGCATCAAGCAGTCAGGCCTGCAAGATGAGTGGTCTGCCAAGCGAGTGGATTCATTCTTATTTATCGAGTAACATGAACTCTCGTACTCACAATTTAGTTACAAACTATCCTCCTATATGAATAATACGCAACGGAAACACGCATCTGACTATCAGTAATTTACAGAACTCTGACTGTTCACTATGCACTGGCAATACATTTTGTTTCCTTTTTATTTAACGGCTTTTATCAACACGTGGCCATCGCACTGAATATGAGTGGCGCACACATTATAAATTCTGGATATCATGACAACATACAATTCGAAGGAAAAGTCCACCAATCTTTTTCTTTTCACTATCTTATTTATTCCGATAAATTCTATAACCTAAACACACACATTCTATAACCTACAACAATAACACATGAGAAATTCCGCCCAGTGGGTGTGGCTTATCATTGGTGATTCTCTACCTTATGGTCTCGTAATTATTTAACGCTACAGTGCACTTTCTGGATAGGATCGTGGATCTTTTATTATTTCTCACACTTCGGCTCTCACAATCATCATCACGAAACTTTCCTCCAGACCGAGCAGTACAAAAGGAACACGCATAACCCACTAATCTTTTGAAACTACCTCGCTCGCTACTCTCCCATGCAAACCACACATACCCAAATTACATGACATACACCACACTACAATATGAAATACTACACAGATAATAGTCACAACATTATCACTTTCAGCTTTCCCACTTCAATTAATATTTATCCCAGTTTCACACGACACTGCCCCACTTCGTAATTCTAGTTTCCTACTATGAACTCTGGAGATATATGCACGTCTTCCTGTGCAATGCAAGCCAAGTGGCGTTGCTGGATAGACGGCCGACTCACCTTGCTTCTCTCTCAGAGTTTGAATCTAGCGTCACACGGAATCATATCACGCAAAGTAATATTAAGAACATATTCATCACACAGACGAGTCCTCAACTGATACCATGGACGAGTACTTCTCTTTATCTTTTGTCTCATACACAGTTTAAGACTCACACAGTACTCACCACGTGGAAGTACTCGTCTCTAATTTCAAGTCCTGCACACGCCATTTCTTAAATATTTCAACTTATGGTACACACGCTAGTAATTCAGCTTAACTTAAGGACACAGAAGTATTTCAACTTATTGCTACACGTGGTTTCATTGTGACCGTTGGTCACTTCCGAAGATTACTACAATCCCATAAATATTACCTGCCTGACATTTAAGTCTCCCCACAAAAGTTCCTGAAATAGAGAAATTATTATTTCAAACTACTCTTAAATATTCCACATGCATACCATGTCTCCACTTTTTTGTCTTTACGGAGCACAACTAAGACAGGTCTTAACAGCACAAGATCCAGCGGCAGAGTGCTGAAACATGGCCGTTCTTCAGGTCATCTCGCACCTCTGTCGAGGTGGGGGAAGACCATGCTACCGCATTGGTCAGCCACATTTCAGGCGCTCAAAGCTCCGGTAAGTTTCATCTCTTTGGTTCCACCAAAGGTGGCCAAAGGATCGTCTCAAAGATGATCATATATTGACATTCACTATCTGCGGTTAGCAGACGACAATACATTCATTCATTCATTCATTTCACAGATCTCACCAAACTGGATGTAGGGATTTATTTTGTGGGAGTGCACATGTGATCAATTAAATAAATAGTCATTCTTTCCCACACTGGTATCCGGCTTCGCTGTATTAATTGAAATTGAGTTATTTTACAAAAAACAATGTGTTGTTCTGACAAAAATAATGAAGTATGTTGTACCTATTATCAATGTCGGGCGGTACTGTACCCTTTCAGCGCAGTAGACCCCGCTCAGTCGGTCGCCAGTGTCGGACGTGTTGCCATCGAGTCAGGCGGAGCGCTTCACCACATGGTAAATAAATACTGTGCGATAACACATTAGAAGATACCACCAGTACAAAGAAAGTTAAAGGGCAAAGTTCTTCACAGTCAAACGCGCGAAGTGGTTGCAAATGTCTACCAATTTATCGGGAAAGAAGTTGTGCTAGGTGCTCCATTGAAACTAAAATCCACATCGAAGCGAATGGGTTAAGTAACTGGTGTATCGTTTACTTCCGTCCGAAAAATTAACACCGAATAAGGAAAGGCTCAGACCTTAGAAGACCTGTGTACACAATTTTGATGAGCAAGCTGTTCGCTGTGAGGTAAATGATTTCTACATTACATATAAAGACCCAATTTCAAGGAAAGTCAAGTTACAGAGTTAAATAAATTTTGAATGATGTAAAAGCACACTTCATATTATCCTTCGCACTCTTACATGTAGGTGGAAGAAGACGGGAATAACAGAAAAGTTCTCCAGGAACATATTAATTTGAGGACAAAAAGAATACTTACTTAAAAAGAATTCGAGAGTACAAATGTGAGTGTCGCCTAATTGTCTATGTGGACGAGAGACTTGTTCACACTTGTCACATAACATCGTACTGATAAACTGACAATTCACTACAGCGTCTGTTGCAACCTTTTCTCGAAATGAAGCAGAAATATCATCATCCATGCTGGCGGGGAGGACGATTTTGTTACGCACACTGCGAAAGGTTTAAATCTGGACAAAAAAAGGAGAAATTATCACAACGAAAAGGTCCTCTCAAATTAGGAAAAGTAGCCCAGAGAGATTAATACCTAATCTACTGCTTCATGCTGCCCTCGTTACAGATAATGCCCCTTACCACTGTAACCAACTGACTTGTGCTCTAAAATCAAACTCCACGAGAGGAGAAATGATGTCCTGGTTAAAAGAAAAGGGAATTCCTTTCCACAAGGACATGCTCAGACCCCAGTAATACGTATTTACCAATAAAAATGAACAAACAAGGCTACTTATAAAATAGACAACCTTTTTAACCTAACGTGGCCATACTGTGAAGACTTCTATACTACCATGAACTAAATCCTATAGAGCTGGTATCGGCAAGAGCAAAGAACGGCGTTTCTGACCGTAATATGACTTTCAGAATGGATAGGCTATGAACACTTATAGATGAAAAAAAAAATGCTTCCATATGAAACGAAAACAGGAAGAAACCCTGTCAGCGCGTAAATAAAATTGAAGAGCAGTATATCTGAAGTGAAGATTTAGTGGACCAAGTGCTGGAGACGACCATAATGTGGGAAGTTGAACAGACCCGAATGATATTCGTAGTGATGAAAGGCATACTGATTCTGTAAGTGAAGAGGAAAGTGAATCAACTGACAATGTCAATTGAAGTGAAACAGACACGGGGGGGGCGCGCGCGCGGCGCGGCAACTCTTGTTGTGGTCGCCAGGTTTACGGCCGAAATAAAGTTGGTAGCATTGCTTTACAAGAGGATCAACTTCCTGTTTTTTTTATTTCATGGTTAACTCTCCACAGATATAAAATAAAAAAAAATTCTCTGTATACACAAGTATGGAGCATTCTCCTTCTGAACTAATACAGAACGCAAACCACTAATCTTCACGAACTTAGGACAACAAGCAGTCACTTCCACGAATTGTCAGAACTCTCAGTCCTGAGATTCAAGTGACAACAATCACAACGTTATGATACGTGTTCAAGCATGACTCAACAGCTATGCTGCCAAATCACATTATTTCCTGGAGGTAAATTTCTGAACTGAGAGTCATGTTTAGTAATGTCATGTACATACCGTTTGAATAAAACAGCCTAGCTCAAAAATTTATTTACTTTCGATGAGTATTTCAACCTGCATATGCTTACCCCGTCTTTAGATCTTCAAATTTATGTTGGAAAATTAAAATTAGCCTCATGTTGTGTACAACAAATATGTCGATCAACACAATGAATGAAGCAGACTGAAAGTAAATGTATCTGGTTGCAACAATTGTTGTGCTTCATCAATTAAACTGTTAGCGGTAACTGAATGACTGTATAAACGTGCCAATGTACAAGGGAACACTAGCATCACGGAAAAAGGGAATGCGAACTACGTCTATATCCCAGGTACATCCAACACAAATATGGAAACTAAGACAAGTAATTTGACAGCTAAAGACAAAGTCTCCATCCTAACAGGCCTCCGAAGCCCCAACGGCACCGACCGACCGCCGTGTCAGCCTTAGCGGATAGGCGTCGTTGGATGCAGATATGGAGGGCATACGACAGAAAACCGCTCTCCCGGCTGCTGTCAGTTCTCGTGACTAGAGCCACTACTGCTCAATCAAGTACCTCCTCAACTGACCTCACATGGGCTGAGTGCACCCCGCTCGCCTAAAGCTCTCGACAGAGTCGGACGTCACGCATCCAACTGTTTAGCCAAGTCCGACAGTGCTCTTAACTTCAGTGATCTGACGGGAACCGATGTTATCACTGAGGCAAGGCCCGTGTCGACAGCTAAAGCTAAATCAAGCCACAGAAGAATGACCAATATGCAGGGTTTTCAAGGATGTAGAGGGTAGCGGGTCACAAGAAAAGTGAGCCAGACAGTCGAAAAGATATTTCATGTTCAAATTCAGCACCCACGACTCATCGAGGAATACGATTCACATTCTTTCTAACAAAAATGTTACTGTCAGTCGCTATCTGGCCCTGTGCCAGAGTCCTGAGTTAAATTCCAAATTTCTGTGCAGGAGAGGCACATGTGACACTGTTGGTGCGGGTCCATTCAGCACATGAGGACAGAAGCTGGGTGGCCCCTTTTGTGTTATTCGACAAGCGTAGACCAGGTTCCGGCACCCTCTCCATTTCCTTCAACCATAACAACACAAATACTTGCTGTACAAGCTTTCTTGACAGTGATGCACACGAGACAGATACACGTTTTACTCTTCACAATAGGTTGGAGGAAGGCAACGGCAAACCGTCCCCACCAGGACCGAGTCTAGAACGACGTACTCCCAACTCTAATTTGCAGAGCATGAGGTGCTCAACATGTGCTATAGACTTCCTAAATGGCTCTGAGCACTATGGGACTTAACATCTGTGGTCATCAATCCCCTAGAACTTAGAACTACTTAAACCTAACTAACCTAAGGACATCACACACATCCATGCCCGAGGCAGGATTCGAACCTGCGACCGTAGCGGTCGCTCGGTTCCAGACTGAAGCGCCTAGAACCACTCGGCCACACTGGCCTGCTATAGACTTCCTAGCTCAGCGTCAAAATGGAGCAATTATTCGAAGCTATCTCTACAACCATTAAAGGGAGAAAATCTAGCTATGAAATTTCTGAAGTACATTTGTCTAGGTAACATATTTAAGCATTTAACATTGCAAGATCGCAGGTTAATGTAAGCACGATATAAGCCATTGCAAAAGTCAAATGCTGGTACATTAATAACTGGTGTAACCAACAGAATGTATTCTGCAGGTTGTAACGGAACATATTAAAGGCTTTACTGTACCGAAGTATGTGATACCCGCCAAATTCAACCAGTTTAATGAGTATTTATGATTATAGAAAAGTTATTGTGTATGTTAACAATGATTGCATAACATGTCTGCATAAACAGTCAACCCATTAAATTATACTGAATAACTGACCCACACAAAAGTTTATATCACTTGATCACTGATACAGCAAATGTCATCATGTAAAAACACTAAGTTCATCTTAAATAATTAATATGAAGTACGAAAAATAGTGGCCAACTTAGGTATTTTGGATCTCCTTAAATAAAAATCACCCAGTGAAACCTATTTGTTCACTAGGAGCGTTTTCACTCAGTATGCACGAAATCAATCCTATTTTAGACGAAAACCAATGTAATTCTTAATAATTCATGTTATTTACTTATTTATGCAAATTAGAGAAGTAAATTGACAAACTTCTAAAAAACGGCCTTTTTGTAACAAAGAATTATTCTGTCAAGTCAACAAATCTGTCTGTCATTTTAATAACATGTTAAATTATGTCACTCGATGCAAATTAATAACTTTTCTGCACAAATTATGATAACAGATGTACATGTGACTTGTAAACTATATCTCTTTTTAGTAGTTCTTTGACAATGTTATAAATACAAGCAGCAAGAACGGTCGAGAGGCAGTCGGAATGTCACTTTGGTAAAGTGTGTTTGTGTGTTATTGTTTGCGGTGGATAAACAATGCAAAGAACATGTAACAGAAGTACTACTTTGTGTTGAGTCATGGTCTTTGGTGGACAGTGGAATTAAGATGGCCACCAGAGTAATAAATATTTGAAGTTTACATATTTGTTGGTTTCGCTCGTTCTTTATCATCAGAAGCACATAAAAAACACGGGACCTCATGTTTTTAACCCTAGACAACCAGATTTAGAACCAGCATCAACATCGAGACACAGCAGCGATCCAGCAAGCAGAAGTGATTACTACAATGCATTTTAATGGCGCCAACCTAACATCAAGTGCTAACAAGCTCCGTAGATAGGAGTGAAATAGTGCGATTATAGCAATTAGCAATATCTACGACCAGGCGACCATTACAAAAGTGGGGGCTCAGCCGGGATCTTTAAGTGCATCGATGATAATAGTGCAGCGATAAATTTCGTAAGTGCTTATCATTCCAAAAAAGTTTATTTGTGCAGTGTGGCAACAGTGAAAAATATGTAAAAAATAAATAAATAAATAAAGTGTGTTTGTGCGACTACGTCGCTCGGAAGATTAACGTCTGGATTATGTCAATGGAATTCATCAATCAAGACTTCAGCTTCGATAAAACCGAATAGAAGTTAAGAAAGCCAACAGGAACACCGATCACGACATCATAGCATAGCTACACATAACAAGGTATTTTGTTGTTGTTGTCATTTAAAATAATTGTTAGTTAACATGTCTCTACCTGAGAGTGATGAGATCGTAGGAAATGTAAAAATTGAACCAGGGGATGGTGAACAATTAAACTTAACAGAGTGGCTAGCAGGGTTTGCAACTCAAATAAACTCGCAACTTAAACAATCAATTGAACAAGTAAGTTTGAAACTCACAGATAGACTGGATAAGTTAAGTTTGGATTTTGATCTATTAAGTACTCATCTCAATGAGAAGTGTGAGGAAATTAAAACTACCTTCAGTAAGGACACTAGAGAACAGTTGATACACTTCAGAAAAGAATTTCAAGTTAAAGTTGAAAGTTTAAATGAAAACATACAAGCTAACACAGACAGCATTGCTGTCATCTACAACAGAGTAGATACTGAAGTTGAAAGATTAGATCAGAGAATAGACAAAACTTCAGAAAACCTTAAACAAGAATACAACCTGTATACCACTAATGTAGGTACAAAAGTAGAAAATATACACACTAAATGTACACAATTGGAGGACGCATTGATGTCCAAACAAACGATTTACAATCAAAATACAATGTATGGGCACATCCAAGTGAAATGCTTTCCTGGTGAAAATCTGCACCCTATTGACTTTATTCACCAATGTAAGGATATGTTTGTTGTAGGAATGCCAGATAACATAAAAATTAAGTTAGTAAAACGGTTTCTAGAAGGGGAGGCCCTATCCTGGGCAAATGAGAATAATGATTCTTGGAATACTTTTGAAGAGTTTGAAGCTAAATTTATTTGCAAATTTTGGTCACAATCCATACAAGCCAGATTAAAGTCAGAATTTCTAAATGGACCAGTGTATAGAGGGAAAGTAGGGGGAATGCAAAAATTTTGCAGAGATCAATTGAAAAAACTTGCTCACTTGAATAACTCTTTTGATTTTATGACACAAATTGATGTTTTAAAAAGAAGGTTACCAGAGAGACTGCAGTGGGAATTGGCCCATGGACCAGACGATTCAATGGAAGAGTTCCTGAAATCTGTAGATAGATTAGATAGGGCCTTGGAAAGAGAAAATAACCAAAGTATTGGCTCTGGCAACAACCAGTATAGGGGTGGAACAGGAATGTAAATAGAGATTATTATGGGAGAAGAGACTTCGAAAATTCTGGAAATAATGCTCCAAATAGGGGAGATAGGAGATATGAAAATGATTTCAGAAACTATACACAGGAGGGAGGATGGAGGAGAGATAACAGGAATGATAGAAATAGGTATTGGGGAAGAGAACAAGATAGAAGGGGGTTTGTTGAAACTAGTGAACAAAACGACAACTACAAACGGACAGACCGAGGGAACCAGCTGGGAAACAGTGGACAGCCCCACTAGATGTCTGTAGTTTTGGGGCTAGACAATATTATGACAGGACAACACATAACCGAAACTGGAAAAGGAGAGGATACAATGTAAAGAGTAAGTACCATGAAAACACTGATGTTGTTAGAATGAATAAACTAGAATTTAATAAAAGGTTTTGGGATATTATGAGTAAAAGTGATACAGTTAATAAAAACAGTGTTCAAGCACAGGCAGTTAGTGAAAGTGCAGAAGTTGAAGGTATTGCAGAGTTCCATAGTTGGGCTGGAAAAGATACTGGTGTTAATATCAAGTCAGACATACCACAAATAGAATCTATTTTGGGGGCTTTATTTGATAAGAAGGGGGATGAAGAAGTGTTTAACGGAGCCAAAGACTCAATTGCTGAGATTCAGATACATAGGGGGGAAACAGAAGATGGGGTTGTTGCGGAGGAGGAGGAAGAAGTAAAAGAGGGACATTTAAATAATGACCCTAAATCAAGTGATGTTATTGATGAGAGTGTGGAGGGAGAAATAAAAGTATTTTTAGAACTGAAAAGTGATGATGAGGTAAAGGTAAGTGATGTGACAAACATGGGTAATAATGAGGTTAATGTAAGTGAAATGCAGACTAGGGAATGTGTATCTGAGGACAAGCTATTGCCTATTGGGAACTATGAAATACTAATCTATGAGAATGGTAATAATAAGAATAATAATATTAAAGAAAATATAAAGGGATGGAATGTAAATGTGTGTTTTCAAGAGAAAGGGGAAAAGTTTTTAGAAGTTTTGTGGAACAACTATGGAAACTGTATAAACAAATATGCCTTTTGGAAAGAATTAGCAAAGGTAAGTGCAACCTTGTGTCCTACATGGTGGACAAGAATCCGTAGTGGACTTTATAAAAAAGGGGGTGAAAACAGCAGTTTGTTAAGTGACAATACAGTGTTAAAAGGAACATGTGAAAACAAAGGTTTATGTTTAAATCTCAATGCTTTGCAAACAGAGAGGGGTGTGTCTAAGTGTAGGAAAGAGACATTAGACTTAGGAACTAAAGAAATTGAAAATGATCTATTGTTTGAAAATACTGAAATAGACAAAGATGAAGAGCCAGGTTGTCCATATGTTAAAGTAAACATTGACATTTGTCGATTTGAAATAAAAGAAACCCCACATCCTAATGTGTATAGACTTATCTTTCCCAGATCAAGAAGGTTATTTGGATTAAGAAACATCACTGAATTGAAACCATATAAAGATGATTAAGCACATTTCCCTGTTTGAATACAGTTACTTACCCATTTTCCATAAAGCATGTTATCAGCAAAGATTTTACTGTGTCTGTCAAATAGCAATTACCACTCATCCTACAGACCCTGGAAAAGTTCCAGATCTCTGAGAGAATGTTTTTATATTTTTATTGTTACTATTGAATATTAAATTTTGAGACATCTTTACTTGCAACGGGCAAGAAGGTGACAAACATTTATTACTTTCCTTTTGTATTGTTGAATATGGGACATACTTGCACCATATAGAAGACAATGTAAAAAATTGTTGTGCAGGACCCATCATTTTGTTACTATTCTTTTCTTAGGCATAAGATTTGTGTACAATTTTCTACAGCTCATCAGATGTTCACAAAGTTTGATGTTTGTGTTATGTTGTGACCAATTTAAGTGTCCAATTTTGGTATTCATATGTTCTTGTACTATCTTGACTGTGTCTCAATGGGAGACAATGTTTAAAAAACTCTTCTTATTTTTTGCAAATGCATATTATATTCATACATGTGACTTCTCTAGTGTTTGTGTTTATATATCATGTCCATACGTATAATTATGTTCTTTGTTTTCATTTCTTTTATGTGGCTCAAAAAGAGCAGACAGTTGCAATATTTTCCTATGGACATATGACCTGTCCATCTATGTAATATATTTATGTTCCTTCTATTATCTTGATTAATCTGTGACTCAATGAGAACTGACTTTGAAATAATTTACATATATTTTTTATATATCTTAAAATCGCATGTGATATATTTGTGTCTGTTTTTGATCATTTTCCATGTGGCTCACTGGGAGCAAAGATTAACATTTTTTTACTTTCATATATTACTAAATATTTTTATTATGCTGTCATACTGAATGACATAACACAAAGTGCATTTGAAACAACACAACTAAAATATTTGCAGGAAAAAGTCATTTTGAAACGTTGTAACGGTCCTTGTATACATACACATTATGCATAGTAAAACAAAAAAAAATTATTAAAGTAGTACTTTTCCAAAATTTAACCATTTGACACATTCGTCCTAGTCGGCTAATATCATTAACATTCTGTAAATGATATTACCCAAGGGGGGTATTGTAACGGAACATATTTAAGGCTTTACTGTACCGAAGTATGCGATACCCGCCAAATTCAACCAGTTTAATGAGTATTTATGATTAGAAAAGTTATTGTGTATGTTAACAATGATTGCATAACATGTCTGCATAAACAGTCAACCCATTAAATTATACTGAATAACTGACCCACACAAAAGTTTATATCACTTGATCACTGATACAGCAAATGTCATCATGTAAAAACACTAAGTTCATCTTAAATAATTAATATGAAGTACGAAAAATAGTGGCCAACTTAGGTATTTTGGATCTCCTTAAATAAAAATCACCCAGTGAAACCTATTTGTTCACTAGGAGCGTTTTCACTCAGTATGCACGAAATCAATCCTATTTTAGACGAAAATCAATGTAATTCTTAATAATTCATGTTATTTACTTATTTATGCAAATTAGAGAAGTAAATTGACAAACTTCTAAAAAACGGCCTTTTTGTAACAAAGAATTATTCTGACAAGTCAACAAATCTGTCTGTCATTTTAATAACATGTTAAATTATGTCACTCGATGCAAATTAAAAACTTTTCTGCACAAATTACGGTAACAGATGTACATGTGACTTGTAAACTATATCTCTTTTTAGTAGTTCTTTGACAATGTTATAAATACAAGCAGCAAGAACGGTCGAGAGGCAGTCGGAATGTCACTTTGGTAAAGTATGTTTGTGTGTTATTGTTTGCGGTGGATAAACAATGCAAAGAACATGTAACAGAAGTACTACTTTGTGTTCAGTCATGGTCTTTGGTGGACAGTGGAATTAAGATGGTGAAAGGTGGCTACACTGAGCCACAGCGCCAGAAATCGCGCCAGAAAGTATTGTTCCGCCGCCTCCACTGGCAGTGCTTATTGAGACGTGGTGGCAAGCAGTTCTTGCCGAGAAGTTGTGGTGGACACTGCTTGTAGCTGAAGTTAGAGTGAGATGCGGTAGTGGAGAGTGTTGTTCCATGTTTATGCAGTTATTTGATGGGAGAGATAGCAGATGTTGTTCCAATGGAGATATTGTAATGATCTGAGTGCTTTTCGTCAATATAAATTAAGGTAACTAACTACTGTTCCTTATTTTCTTATTATTTGTGTGTCCTGAATAATGCTTCATTACAGGTTCAGTCAACAAAGCATCTGGCTTGTGTTCTTGTATTAGAGTGTAATTTTGGTTTTCTTGCACAATTATGGTAATTGTAATTTTCTTTTATCACGTCAGTATAATTGCTATTTAAAAATTCTTGTCTTGTTGAAGAAGAACCGTGCCAGATGTGCGTTGAGTCATACTACCACATACAGAACAGCTACACTTGTGCTTTGTTGGCTTCGTAGGTTTTATAGTTGCTGGGGACTTAATTAATTAACTGTGTTAACGAAAATTTTCTTTCATTGTTTGTTGTTATTCCATGCAGTCAGATTGCGTACTAAAACTAGTCAGGGCCAGCCGTTTACGAGACTTGCGTAATCGGACATACAGCGACAGAAAGTAAAAAAGTATTAGCATTGCATTCTTATATCTTTATTTTAATTAAGCCCCCATGCACGTGGCGACCGCTGCTTCGGATCGTCCCTTGGAATTCTTCTGATTGTAAAAATAGTAGACAGTAGTATTGTTGTAGTAATTTGTAGTTTAGTAATTGTAGTCTATTTTGCATGTGTAGATTTGGTAATTGGCATTCTTCTAATGGTATTTTTCAAAATTTAATTTTTATTGCCTTGTATACGCGTTTGACGATTTGGTGCAATTATTTCAATTGTTCGATTAATCGTGTTTGAGGGAAATATTTCGTGTGAATGGTATTGTTGAAGATAAAGAGTCATTGTGTGTAATTTCATATAGTAACGAGTTTTGTATGTTTTGTAAATGATTACGCGATCGATGAAAAAGGCGAAAATGATGAATAGTGAGAATAACGAAATTGTTGACATGGCGAACTCGCCAACACAGGAGAACAGTATGATGAGTAATGAAGTGGAAAACAATGTAATAAGTCGAGAAAATTGTTCGGAACCATTTCAAAATTTTTCTCAATCAGAAAATTCACAACATAATTCGAGATTAACGACAGAAGATTCTGGAATAGTATCGAACACAGATGGCCTTATGGCTATGCAGAAGGAAGTTGGTTTTGTGGGAAATGTGAGGGGTGAAAAGAATTTTGAAACAGTTACTTTGGAGCAGTTGATGAGTGCTATATTAAATATGGGAACAATGCAAACTCAGTTTTAGATCTGAATTAAAAACAGATAGGGAAACAATGAAAATACGGTTAGACTCTCTGGGATCACAAATGGGAACAATGGAAACACGGTTAGACTCATTGGGATCACAGTTAGGATCTGAATTGAAAACGGTGGCAACACGGCTAGAAACAGAGATGGAAACAATGGAAACACGGTTAGATTCACGAATAGGGACATGTTTCAAAAATATGAAAGATGAATTAAAGAAAGAAATCAGAGAAGAAGTACAACCGATTTTGAATTCTCACAATAATAGATTAATTGCAGTAGAGATTAGACAAAGGGAACAGGATAGAGAACAGGAGGAAAGAGATCGCGTGATAGTACAGAAATTTTCAGAGTTAAATTTACAACGTGCAAAAGATAAGGAAGAAATATTTGAGAGAATCGAGGAATCCGTACCAAATGACAGATTAAATAACCTAACACAACAGTATGAACAGTTAACTACTAAATGCGTTAATACTGAAACGCGAGTCGCGACACTTACGGAAGACGTAAATAAACAGAAAGAACAAATTGGTGACTTATCGGAAAGAGTGGAGGAGATTTCAGATAAATTGACAAGTCTTAGTTTAAATGGGGACAGAGATTCAGATGATACAGCACCATTGCCATTTGCAGAAACCGAAGAGTACCAGAACATAAATAAGCATGTTGAAAATCAGGGAAAATTTAATGAACGCGTTAAAAGGGAAGTGGAGGCATTACGAAAACAAGTCAAACAAATTGAAGGCGAAATCGTAGGAAAAGACAGCAGAAGGAATTTAGAATCACAGATAGCAGAGGGGTTTGAAGAAAGTAATTTGTTTCATTTACGAGATGCAACAAGAGAGCGACAGGCGCGCGAACTTGACAATAATCGACATTTGGACTGGGACAGACGCGGTAGGTCTTTGTCGCCACGAGGCGAAAACTTTGACTATAAACACTTTTTGACTGTTCGGAAATTTAAGATCTTCCGTAATGCTAAGAATGACATACATCCATGTTCATGGTTAGATCAATTTATGTACACACTTCCACCAAATTGGCCACTAAGTCACAAACTGGAATTTATGTTTGGGTATTTAGAAAACGAACCGGCGACGCGGATGCGCGCACTCATTAGAGATTGTAATAATCTGAATGATTTTTATCATGCATTTCTATCGGCATATTGGTCCGAGAACACGCAAGACAGAGTCAAACACAGTCTTATTATGCAGCGTAATTTGAAACAGTCTGAGTTCCGCACGCCAGCGGAATATTTTGAAGACATGATTCGAAAGAATCAGTTCCTTTCCAACCCTTACAGCCCGACTGAATTAATTCGCATTTGTTTAACTAAGCTGCCACAATCCATAAGACAAATTGCTTTAGCCGGAAGATGTAAAGACGACATTGAGACTTTTAAGACCTTGTTGCAAGAATTTGAGTATGACAACGACGATGGGACTTACTGTAATTTTTTCAGTAACAGTAATTACAGTAGATTTTCAGAGAAAAGGGATAGTGATCGGAACGGGCGTTATATGGGTAATGTTGAGAATGACAGACGTAACAGACAGGACAATAGATACCAGCCCTATGACAATAACAGACGTTCTAACAGAAATTACACAGACAATTATAATAACGGTAATTCGTACCGGAATGATCAATCATACGGAAACAGTAATCGGTATTATCAAGACAGAAATTATTCAAACAGTAATAGAAATTCTTACTACAGAAATAATCAGGGTAGTAGATACAACAATAATTTCAGAAGTGACAGTCGAAATTACACAAGAAGTAATTATGTAGACAGACAGGAAAACAGAAATTTTAATAACAGACACAACCAAGAATTTGTATCTAACAGACAGGAGGGACCTAATTGGCATCCTCCACGTGACAGAACTTCAGAGAGACAAGTGCAAATCGTAGAAATGGATCCGCGAAGTGACGCGAATAATCAAAGACGTGACGCAAACAATCGACAATGACTTGTAGCTTCGGCTTCTGGCAGCAGTATAGACGGTTCAGAAAATAAAGACACTACGACTTTACACAACGTACGCCTGGAAGACATGAGAGACATTTTGTTAGACGAAAAGGAAAATAATGTAGACGCATTTTTACATCCTGTTATTGAAGTATGTGTGGGTAAGAATAAGTTCACTGCAGTTTTAGATTCTGTGAGCCCATTGAACGTCATTAGTGAATCAGTTTTTCGTATATGTGAAAGGACTATTGCCTGTCCTGTGTTACCTATTTCTAAAACTACAATTCGAGGAGCGATTTCTGGAAAAGGTGTAGAAGTTAAACAACAGACCAACCTAAATTTCAATTGTCAAGGATACGAATTTTCTGCTAATTTTATTATTGTTCCATTACTCAGTACACAAATTATATTAGCTATGGAGTTTCTTAACGCACATAAGGCAATTTTGAACTTTAAAGAGGGAAGTGTGAATTTGACTGTTGCCGGAATGCCGAAATGTTTGAAATTTTTCGAGTGTTTAACAAGATCTGAGTCAGATACAAAATGTTTAAGGTTTCTTACTTCTGATGTTTTCGTTGAGCATTATGACGACAATGTGTTTATTCATGACAATGACAATAGATACAGAGACGCGATGGATGATATAGTTAATAGCGAAGAACTGATTAATGAAAAGGTTAAGAAAGCTGAAGTGCCAGATGACGTTGCAAGAGAAGAGCTGCACCAAATTTTGACTTCACATGCTACAGTGTTTAGTCATCACACGGGAACTATACAAGGCTTACAATATTTATTTAAAGTAAAAGAACACACACCATTTCGCGGGAAAACGTACGCTATTCCTTTGGCTTACAGAGACAAGGTTAAGAATGAACTTCAGTACATGTTAGATCAGGGCATTATTGAGCCTGCAGTCAGTCCTTATACTAGCCCATTACACATTGTTCTTAAAAAGGATGGATCAATTCGTTTGGTTCTGGATTCCAGACAGATAAATAATATCATCATTCCTGAAACTGACCGCCCACAAAATTTAGATGAACTTCAACATTTCCATGGAATTAAAGTTTTATCCACGATTGACATGCGCGCAAGTTTTTGGCAAATAGAACTCCACCATGATTGTAGAAAATATACTGCCTTTTTAGCGTTTGGTAACTGTTACCAGTTTCGGAAATTACCCTTTGGACTTACTGTATCTTCGGCAGCATTTATTCGTAGCCTAAATGAAATTTTACCTGTTTATCTTCGTGACAATATTACTTCATATGTTGACGACATTCTTATTGCTAAACGTTCTTGGAGTGAGCACAACAAAATTTTGGATTCATTATTACGTATTTTTGCAAGAGTTGGCATTACGGTGAACTTAGAAAAATCAGAATTTGGTCGTTCTCACGTGAAATTTCTCGGTCACATTATTTCTACAGAAGGTATTCTTCCTGATCCAGAAAAACTTGACGCTATTCGTAATTATGCTGTTCCTACCACAAAACGTGATGTTCGTAGTTTCCTTGGTGTCTGTAATTTTCTTAGACGCTTTGTTAGATTGGACAATTTGGCCACACCTCGTTTATGTGAACTATCCGGAAAGAAATCTAATTGGTGTTGGGATGAGGAAGCTCAGTCAGAATTTGAACAACTTCGTGATGCTTTAGTTGCTGCTCCACTTCTTTCACACCCGGATTTATCTAAAGATTTTTGTTTGGCGACGGACTCATCATACAAAGGCCTAGGTGCACATTTATTTCAAGAGATAGAAGAAAACGGCGTTGTAGTACAAAAGACTATTGCATTTGGAAGTCGTGTTCTCTCGAAATCAGAAAAGAATTATTCGATTACGGAACTTGAAGCTTTGGCTGTTGTTTGGGCTTTTACAAAATTTCGGACATTCTTGTTTGGCAGACATACTAAGGTTTACACCGATCATCGAGCTCTGGAATTTCTTATGTCAACAAAATTAACTCATGGCAGATTGTCACGATGGGCGTTGTACCTACAGGAGTTTGATTTTAGTATTGTTTACATACAGGGTTCTTCAAATATTGTTGCCGATGCTTTATCACGTGCACCTATGGGTTTGAAACAAAGTGCTGAAGAGGACTGCAAGGAAAACAATTATTGTTTGATGTATATTCAAGGTGTTGCGTTTGAGAACTTTATTTCGTCTTCGCTCCAGGACATTGCTAAGGAGCAAAATAAGGATCCAATCTGGAAGGACATTAAGGAGAAGTGGAAAAGAAAGGAAAGCGTAGCGATTAGACAGCATTATTTAGTTCGCAATGACATTCTTTTTAAACGAAAATCGGTCGACAACTCTGTTTGGTTAGTTTGTATTCCTGATGAGTGGGTTAATAAGCTGATTTGGTATACGCATTTCAGTTATGCACACTTTGGTCCCAGAAAATGCTTTCATAAATTACGAGATAATTGCTACTTCAATAATATGGAAAAACGTATTCGATTTGTTCTTGCCAAATGCAAATTATGTCAAAAGGCTAAGCCGCCGACAGTTTCTCACAGAGCACCGTTGTTTCCTATCATTCCAGCGAAATTAAAGGACATGGCTGCAGTCGATTTGTTCGGTCCAGTGGTTCGATCTACTAATGGTTTTGCGTACATTTTCGTAGCAGTGGAGTTGACATCAAAATATGTGTGTTTTACACCGTTACGCAAAGCAACAGCTCGTTCAGTATCTAATGCTTTCATCAAACATTTTCTTAAAGAAGTGGATCATGTTGATAAGGTTATATCAGATAATGGATCACAGTTTCGTTCTAAAATTTGGCTTCGTACTCTACGGCGTCGTAAAATTAAACCAATTTTCATTTCACTTTTTCACCCTCAATCTAACGCTTCAGAGAGATGGATGAAGGAAATCAATAAATTGTGTCGTCTTTATTGTCATCAGAATCACAGAACTTGGGATCAGTATCTTCATATTTTTCAAAACATTCTGAATGAACTTCCTAACGACTCAACTTCTTTACCACCTATACTGATATTAAAAAACAAAGCACCGACAAATCGCATTTCTGAAATCGTTCCTTTTCCGCCTACACGGAAACTGCGGCATTCTGAAGTTGTCAACCTGGCTCTACAAAATATTGCATCTGCGGCTGCTAGAAGAGAGAAATCAGCTAAGCGTCCTGGTCGTTTAAAAATCTTGTCAGTTGGTCAGAAGGTGTTAATTAAGGCTCATCGTTTGTCTCACAAAGGAAAAGGCTTGTGTCGGAAATTTTTTCTGCTTTATAACGGTCCATATAGAATTCGCAAAATTATTCATGATAACACTGTCGAAGTAGAAACTCTGAAATCACGACGCTCTAAGGGAATACATCATATATCTAACGTTAAAATTTTTGTGGAATGATATACTTTTGAAAAATTTTTGTAGAATGACATACTTTTGAGAAACTAACAGTTGTATGTAAACATACGGAGAGTACAAGGATACCGCGCTGTGTTTTGGCGGCGGCATATACTCAAAGCAACAGTCAAGTCTGCGCGCCACACAGGGCAGTCGTTGACCGCAAACAATTGCTTTCTACGTCACGCGCCTACAGCTGATCGAGCGCTCAGCGCGAATGCACTGACAGCCGTAAATAAATACACAGTCTAATTTCTCCGACTAAATTCAGTATAAAGCTATAGTGACTTGGTGAATTCTGTTATTAACATTCAGTATTTTTCAGGATACGGTTCTATAAAATATTTAAGAACTTCAGATAAATTCTGTGCGTGTCCGACGTTAAGACGACTTGCTATCGAGAAAATTTCAGGAAAAATGTCATTTCGAAGAAGAAAGTAATAAACTAAAAAGGTAATTATTAATTGAGTTTATTTTTCAGGTAATATATTTCCACTTAGGTACGTACTTTAGACGTAATTTGCTGCTCGCGATTACGTGATTCATACTTTGTGCTAAACATGTTCAATGAAATTACTTGTGAAGCGACGTGCTTGCGTACGTTAACTGATTTTGACAATGATTATTAATGAACTGGATTGTTACTTGTGTATATTATGCATCGCTTGGCTGCACTGCTTTTTCACTGATGTCATATTTTTAATTATGTGCCTGCTGTGCTTATTTATTTAAATTATAATTGTCACCTGATTAATTGTGCTGATGTGGTTAGGTATGTAAGTTATACTTTGTGATTTATCTGCTTGCGCCTTCATGTTTACTTATTAAGATACGATGCTAATGACCTGTTTAGTACGTAAGATATACGTTTACTGCTATGCATATGGATTGCACATTTACACATTTCTGCTTGTTGTCATAACTATACTTTAATTTGGTATATAGCAATGCTGATGTACAGTGTACGGACATAGTTTAGGTTACACTATGGTACTAGTTACAGATTGTTTGCTTGGCAGAGCCTCGTTGTAAGAATTGTGCTGCATCCACTTGTTGACATTCTGTTCGCTACTGGTATATTTACTCGCTATTGCTTGCCTTGCTTACGCTCAGTGCCTTATATTTTTAAGATAAGAAAATGAACTGCTATAATTCGACGAACGACATTAGTACAAGAAAATTCATAGAAGTCACATGAGCTGGAGGTTTTATGAAAGCTGTATAAATGTATGCCAATAGGAAGAAAGCTAACGACATGACATACCAACACAGTTATTACACTGCATTTTTCGTGAGCAATTGAAATAGGAAGTGACACTTGACACAAGAAATACTCCACATGTTTGCTTCTGTTTGCCATAATTCTTGAAGTGGTGTACACACTGTGAAATATTAGGATCATTCTCACTCCGTAATCGTACTTAATTACTGAGTGTTATTCGAACTAAGTCTGTTAGAGGTCATGTATGCATTCTTTGTTTATAATTCATAATGAGTAGAAGATTTTGGTCAGATGGATTACACAGAGGTTGTGTGTTGACAGTGTGTCTTCAGAGTGTATGGGATGAGGAGGTTTGCATTAGGATTTTATCTGTACTTGTTAGACGAAACTGACTAGAGGAAAGAGTTGTTATGGAAGTGAAATGAAACTGGCAATAAGGTTTATATGTATTGATGATTGAAGAGGTATTATTGAGGTATTGAGATTATATGAAGTTGAAGGTAAATGATATTGATGATAAGATTTATATGTATCGACGTAAGAGGTATTATTGAAGTATTGAGATTTTGTAATGCTGATGATTATTGGAGTTTTGGTGGATAAGAGGTAAAGTAAGTGAGGTGCATATTTTTTTTTGTTGGTCTATATGGAACAAGGAAGATGAAGATAGCAGACTAGAATACTAAAGTAGAAGGAAGATTGTCTACACACACTTTGTTAAATCACTAAGCAGTACATTTTTTTTTTTTTTGGAGAGAGGAAGTTGCATATCTTGGCACACTGACAGTTGTTCAGCAACTGTACATTTTGATCTGGCTTAGCAAACATTGGTCTTGACATGATGACTATGACGTTGACTTAACTATTATTGACTGTTATACATTGCTGTCACTACTACTTGATACACATGATGAACATGAAATTTTGACAGAAGTGGATTCACACAGTTAACAGTATTCAATTACACAGTAGTACTTAATGTGGATGAAAGATGAGTGAGTGTGTTTTGTGTGTTTTCCTTTCCTAATCCTACCCACCTATCTCCTAAATATTATTTTATTTGTTGGTAGTGGCTTGCACTGACACCCATAAATATTATAGGTTTACTGATGTTTGTGTATTTGTAATAGTAATATGACAATTATCTGATATCATTTGTGTGTTTGTTATGATTTGTATGTTTAGTGTAAGAGCATTGTAAAAGCATTTGTAAGTGTATTCAAACTATTGTTCATGCTTGAACTGTCTGATTAGTGATGGGATATTATGGACTGTTACTTGTACTTTTTCTACATGATTGGTGCCACTAGGACATGTTTAATTTCTGCTGAGGAACTGTGTGATCAGTGATAGTGAATATGATGGACTGCTCTCTGCACCTGCTCATCATTGCTGGGTGCAACTGATGGAACTGCTTTTATTGAAATGATGTCACCTGTTGGAGTCTGCACCTACTCCACAATGCTGGGTGCCACAGATGGAGCTACTTCTATGGAAAGGATGTCATCTGTCGGTGTCTGCACCTACTCAACAATGCTGGGTGCCATTGATGAACTGCTTCTACTGAGAAATGTTGCTGTGTGTACCTCTTCAACATTGCTGGGTACCACAAATGGACTGATTCTACTGAGATGATGTCACCTGTTGCTGTCTGCACCTACTCAACATTGCTGGGTGCCATTAATGAACTGCTTCTACTGAGAAATGTGACTTGTTGCTGTGTGTACCTCTTCAACATTGCTGGGTACCACAAATGGAACTGCTTCTACTGAAATGATGTTACTTCTTGCTGTCTGCACCTACTCAACATTGCTGGGTGCCACTGATGGACTGCTTCTACTGAAATGATGTCACCTGTTGGAGTCTGCAACTGTTCCACAATGTTGGGTGCCACTGATGGACTGCTTCTACTGAAATGATGTCACCTGATGGTGTCTGCACCTACTCAACATTGCTGGGTGCCATTAATGAACTGCTTCTACTGAGAAATGTGTCTTGTTGCTGTGTGTACCTCTTCAACATTGCTGGGTACCACAAATGGAACTGCTTCTACTGAAATGATGTCACCTGTTGGAGTCTGCACCTGTTCCACAATGCTGGGTGCCATTGATGGACTGCTTCTACTGAAATGATGTCACCTGATGGTGTCTGCACCTACTCAACATTGCTGGGTGCTACTGCTGGAACTGTCAACCACTTGTTATGTGAATATTTGTATAAACTGATTTTTTGTGTATTACTGTTTGTGAAAAGTTATAAGACTCTTACCTGCTCATATTCGTCATTGCTGACGCTATCGATTGAATTGTTTAACCACATGATATTTCT
Organism: Schistocerca cancellata; assembly: GCF_023864275.1. NCBI lineage: Eukaryota > Metazoa > Arthropoda > Insecta > Orthoptera > Acrididae > Schistocerca > Schistocerca cancellata. The sequence goes on along the minus strand of NC_064626.1, from coordinate 810,473,295 downwards.
GTAAACTATTATGTAAAGTCATATGTATGAAAGAATTTGTATTCCTTACTGTATTTTATATATTAGGCTATTGTAAGGTCAGTGCAAAGCCAAAATTTTATCTAGTTATATGATACTTACGTATTAATATTATCTTTTATTTTTGTCTGTATTTTTTTTTACGAATTTGGTGGTATTTTCACCACCAATGCTGGCAAAAATACCATCAAATTCTAGCCCGTGGAGGAAGGGCATATGAAAGGTGGCTACACTGAGCCACAGCGCCAGAAATCGCGCCAGAAAGTATTGTTCCGCCGCCTCCACTGGCAGTGCTTATTGAGACGTGGTGGCAAGCAGTTCTTGCCGAGAAGTTGTGGTGGACACTGCTTGTAGCTGAAGTTAGAGTGAGATGCGGTAGTGGAGAGTGTTGTTCCATGTTTATGCAGTTATTTGATGGGAGAGATAGCAGATGTTGTTCCAATGGAGATATTGTAATGATCTGAGTGCTTTTCGTCAATATAAATTAAGGTAACTAACTACTGTTCCTTATTTTCTTATTATTTGTGTGTCCTGAATAATGCTTCATTACAGGTTCAGTCAACAAAGCATCTGGCTTGTGTTCTTGTATTAGAGTGTAATTTTGGTTTTCTTGCACAATTATGGTAATTGTAATTTTCTTTTATCACGTCAGTATAATTGCTATTTAAAAATTCTTGTCTTGTTGAAGAAGAACCGTGCCAGATGTGCGTTGAGTCATACTACCACATACAGAACAGCTACACTTGTGCTTTGTTGGCTTCGTAGGTTTTATAGTTGCTGGGGACTTAATTAATTAACTGTGTTAACGAAAATTTTCTTTCATTGTTTGTTGTTATTCCATGCAGTCAGATTGCGTACTAAAACTAGTCAGGGCCAGCCGTTTACGAGACTTGCGTAATCGGACATACAGCGACAGAAAGTAAAAAAGTATTAGCATTGCATTCTTATATCTTTATTTTAATTAAGCCCCCATGCAATGGCCACCAGAGTAATAAATATTTGAAGTTTACATATTTGTTGGTTTCGCTCGTTCTTTATCATCAAAAGCACATAAAAAACACGGGACCTCATGTTTTTAACCCTAGACAACCAGATTTAGAGCCAGCATCAACATCGAGACACAGCAGCGATCCAGCAGGCAGAAGTGATTACTACAATGCATTTTAATGGCGCCAACCTAACATCAAGTGCTAACAAGCTCCGTAAATGGGAGTGAAATAGTGCGATTATAGCAATTAGCAATATCTACGACCAGGCGACCATTACAAGCTGCCGGATGTCAGTTTGTGGGATGGAGTTCCATGTCTGTTCCATTTATTCGATCAATAAAGGGACGGTTAATGCTAGTCGTGGATAACGGTGAAGTTATCGTCTGGCGATGCCCCATATGTTCTCGACTGGTGACAGATCTGTTGATCGAGCAGGCCAAGACAACATGTCGACACTCTGTGGAGCATGTTGGGTTACAAAATATGATATGTGGTTGACCGTTATCCTGCTGGAAAACATAATCTGGAATGCTGTTTATTAATGGCTGCAGAACAAGTTGAATTACTAGACTGACGTACTAATTCGCGATCAGTGTGCGTAGGATAACCGGCAGATTGCTTCTGCCCTCATACGAAATCGAACCCCAGAGCACAACTCCAGGTGTAGGTCCAGCGTACCTAGCACGCAGACAAGCTGGTTCCAGGCACTCAACCGGCCTCCTCCTAACAAACACGTGACCTTCACTGGCATCGAGGCAGAACCACCTTGCAGCAGAAAGCACAACAGACCTTCACCCTGCCCTCCAATGAGCTGTCGTTTGACGCCTCTGAAGCCTCAAACGGCGGTGATTTGGGATCAATGGAATGCACAGTACAGAGCCTCTAGCTCGGAGCTGTCCTTGAACTAACCCATTTCTAACAGATCGTTATGTCACTGTGGCGCCAACTGGTGCTCAAATTGCTGCTGCAAATGTAGTGCGATGCGCCGGAGCCATACGGCGTGCACGATGGTCTCCTCTCTCGGTAATACCACGTGGACGTCAAGAGTTCGATCTTTTTGCGACCTTACATTTTCTTGATCACCGCTCCCAGCAATCGTCTACAGTGGCTACATTCCTGACAAGTCTTTCTGCAGTATCGCAGAAGGAACATCCAGTTTCTCGTAGCACTATTATACGGCCTGGTTCACAGTGTTGGTAACGGCATCTTTGTCGCTTTGAAGGCATTATTCTTCACCGACATCAGCTCACCCCATCCAGTTTCATGTGCAACTAGCACTCACGGCCGTTACAGCGTTTATTTAAAGCAAGCGTGAGTTGCAAATGGTTCAAATGGCTCCAAGCACTATGAGACTTAACATCTGAGGTAACCAGTCCCCTAGACTTACGACTACTTAAACCTAACTAACCTAAGGACATCATACACATCCATGCTCGAGGCAGGATTCGAACTTGCGACCGTAGCAGCAGCGCGGTTCCGGACTGAAGCTCCTAGAACCGCTCGGTCACAGCTGCCGGCCATGATTTGCTTCCTCCTACTGGCGCTAATAGAGACACTCTTACGCGAATGGCGCCGAATTTTAAGAGACATCATCTTCCAGATGTAGAAACACTCCTACCAATTGACAACTGAATCTCAATGTAGACAAGTGTAATGTGCTGCGAATACATAGAAAGAAAGATCCTTTATCATTTAGCTACAATGTAGCAGGTCAGCAACTGGAAGCAGTTAATTCCATAGATTATCTGGGAGTAGGCATTAGGAGTGATTTAAAATGGAATGATCATATGAAGTTGATCGCCAGTAAAGCAGATGCCAGACTGAGATTCATTGGAAGAATCCCAAGGAAATGCAATCCAAAAGCAAAGGAAGTAGGTTACAGTACACTTGTTCGCCCACTGCTTGAATATTGCTCACCAGTGTGGGATCCGTACCAGATAGGATTGATAGAAGAGATACAGAAGATCCAACGGAGAGCAGCGCGCTTCGTTACAGGATCATTTAGTAATCGCGAAAACGTTACGGAGATGATAGATAAACTCCAGTGGAAGACTCTGCAGGAGAGACGCTCAGTAGCTCGGTACGGGCTTTTGTTGAAGTTTCAAGAACATACTTTCATCGAAGAGTCAAGCAGTATATTGGTCCCTCCTACGTATATCTCGCGAAGAGACTATGAGGATAAAATCATAGAGATTACAGCCCACACAGAGGCATACCGAGAATCTTTCTTTCCACGAAAAATACGAGACGGGAATAGAAGGGAGAACCGATAGAGGTACTCAGAGTACCCTCCGCCACACACCGTCAGGTGGCTTGCGGAGTATGGATGTAGATGTAGATGTACCAACTTTCGTTCATCTCGCACAACTCCTTCTTGGTGTTCCAATTTTTTCTGTCATTGTAGCATCAAAATAAAAGCACGAAACATTCCTGGTTTTGGAAGCAGTCACTCCACCAGGCATATTGGTTGCCCATCAAAAGATACAAAAGGAGTTTTCAACGCACAGTAGGGTGAGAGGACAAGGCTGGTCTAGCGAACAGCCGCGGTTCCAACAGTAGCAGCGGCGACGCCCCGTCTGCGGGCCCGGTCGTGGTGACAAAGTGCCCCCCAGCTCCCAGGGCAGCCTCCCCGGAGGCCGCCCCCGTTCGATCAGCTCGTCGACCCGACACCGCATCACAGCCGCGATACCGCCGCCCAAGTATCGCGGAACACCTGCTCCGGCTGTTGCTCTCCACCTGGATAGCATATCGCGAGTAATTATGCATTTCGCTCCATGGACATCTTCCGACTGAAGAATAATAGCAACTGAGAACTATCGATACTTTACTGTTTTTCAACCTCAGGAACGGCCACTGCTTGTTCGTATGCGCGGCCTTTTAGTCAAGCACTGACGTGTAATATTGCTCGGTAATGTACTGTTTCCATTTCGAAAATGACTTGCTCAAATTTGAAAAATGAAATGAAATGTTATCCGAAACTTATCAAGAAACGCAACATGCATCTAAAATGCTTGGTGAGTGGTAGAATAGGAAAAAAATGGCTGAGTAGGACTCGCACTTGGAGGGTTCTGTACAAACTTAATTATGTATAGAGATAGTTCATCGACCCCAGGAACCGTAAATCACGAGGATTTTATCTGTTAGCGATAGTTGTAAGATAGCGATTTTGGCGATTCCAAGACTTTCCAGAATGTTTTAATTTTAAGTTTTAATTTTAAATTTTTGTGTGATTTCGCATTTGCTGTTGTAATTTTTCAATTGTTTTATTAATTCTGGAATTAAATCAACATGCTATGCTGATTATCAAAACAAGTTAGTTTTTCCTTCACTTATATTCTAAAACACTATCTCTTGCCAAATTTCACTATTCTAGGGCAACGGAAAGTACCCTAGTAGTTTTGATGAGTGAGTTTGTGAGCATCAAAATATGTGACACAAATTGTCGTATCTTTTGATTGTATTGACTTAGCTTACCATTTTTACATGGGCAAGGACCGAAGGCCTTAGTGACAGATACAAATTTCAACTTGATATGCCAACTAGTTCTTGAGAAGAAAGGGTATTGGCAAACAGGCAGACAGACAGTCACGTAACAACTGACAAAGAAATACTCTTTTCGTGCAATATAATCGTAAATTATTAATATTAGGATTTTTTGTTTTCCTTGTGCTCTTAAACCTTGGTAACTGCCAGATTTCATGATACTATATCAACAGAAAGTAGCCAATAAGTTTTGACGGGTGGGTCTGCCAGTATCAAAACATGTTACATAATTGACAAACTGATGTATGTTTCAACTGCATTGGCTTAGAAACTTCAATATTTTACACCGCCAAGGGATCATAGATCTTAGTATGTGACATAAAATTCATCTTCAACTGGAAATACTCTATAGGTTTTGATGAACAAGTTTGCGAGTATTAAAATATGTGACATTATTTGCCGTATGTTTTCATTACGTTGGCCGGCCGGAGTGGCCGTGCGGTTCTGGGCGCTACAGTCTGCAACCGAGCGACCGCTGCGGTCGCAGGTTCGAATCCTGCCTCGGGCACGGATGTGTGTGAAGTCCTTAGGTTAGTTAGGTTTCATTAGTTCTAAGTTCTAGGCAACTGATGACCTCAGAAGTTAAATCGCATAGTGCTCAGAACCATTTTCATTACGTTGACTTAGAAACGTAAATTTCTTATATCGCCAAAGTACCATACAGCTTAATATGTGACATAAATTTCAACTTAATACGTCCACCCATTACTGAGAAAAAGGATTCTTAACAGTCGGACAGGTGACAGATAGACAGACAGACACCAAAGTTATTCTAAAAGGCTTCCGTTTTTACCAATTGAGGTACAGGACTCTAAAAATAAAAACGTAAGGTACGAACAGAAAATCATTATTGGCCTCCAAATTAATCTTCATCCACCACAAGACTCTTTTCACTGCTGCTGAAAACTGTCATTGAGTGCTTCATTTGGAACTGGTCTTAATCTCGATGTTACACAATTTTGTATGTTCATTTAAATGTGATGCATTCAGCCGCAGCGAGACCTTTACTGTGGTGTTTGTCCCACTCTGTGTGAGACTAGCGACAGCACGTCTTTCACTGATTGTCTGCAGAATAAAAGGAAGAAAAAATCAGTTCGATCACACGTGTCAAAGAAACTGTTAGCATTTTATCTGTGTTCGTTCTAGTGATCTTACGAGACACAAATTGGAAAAATTATAACCGTATCGTATGTACAGAACTGAAGTTCTTTGGTAACCTGGCACACACTCGTTGGGCAAGTCAGCGTGTGCTTCCAGATGGTCAGTGAATCGTTGCAGTCAAGAGGAGCAATAATTTATGTGGGTGGCGTAACGTGGAATTAGATAAAGGTCGTAAACGTGAAGTAGGGGAAACATAACCAGAAAAAGAACAGTAACTGTAATAAGAATGAAAAGATGATGATAAGGCTCTTTAGGACGCTGGTCCAAAGAACATTTACTATAATTGTCTGATACGGAAAGCTTATCGTAATGAAGCGAAATCCAGAACTGTTTGTGTAAGGGAAACAGATTCTCTGAGGAGCAAATCCGCCGTGTCCTGAAATTCGTATCATCAAAGGAAATATAACAAAAAAGGGTTCAAATGGCTCTGAGCACTATGGGACTTAACATCTGAGGTCATCAGTATTTAGAACAGAGAACATAAAACTACTTAAACCTAACTAACCTAATGATATCATACACACTCATGCCCGAGGCAGGATTCGAACCTGTGACCGTAGCGGCAACGCGGTTCCAGAATGAAGCGCCTAGAACCGCTCGGACACAGCAGCCGGCCACTTTTTACAGTTCTGGGATTATTTATAACATTTAACTTACAATAACTTATAAGGCGTCTTCATATGTAGTTTTCCATCCTTTCCGCTTCAAGTGAGCCTTCTGGCTCGTCAGTGAAACATATGCTTCAATGAATGAGATTTTCACTCTGCAGCGCAGTGTGCGCTGATATGAAACTTCCTGGCAGATTAAAACTGTGTGCCCGACCGAGACTCGAACTCGGGACCTTTGCCTGCAGGAGAGCTTCTGTAAAGTTTGGAAGGTAGGAGACGAGATACTGGCAGAAGTAAAGCTGTGAGTACCGGGCGTGAGTCGTGCTTCGGTAGCTCAGATGGTAGAGCACTTACCAGCGAAAGGCAAAGGTCTCGAGTTCGAGTCTCGGTCGGGCACACAGTTTTAATCTGCCAGGAAGTTTCATATGGTTCAATATTTATTAATTTTGCACCGGATACGAAAAGTGGCCATCAGAAACGAGCAGCCATCGTGCTACTACCGAACGGACGGGTTTTCCAGGTGACGCGGTCACCTTACCGGCTGGTGGAAGTGCAGAGACAGCAGCATCTCTGAAGAAGCGTGTGAAATTCGCCCTGCACATGCTCCTCTCAAGCTGATTTCAGCTGTCAACACGAATATGACCCGATCTTAGTCACCACCTGTGCATCCGCAGTCGCGTTGTTGTGTTGAATAAAGTGTCTCTTGTCTTTAGAATAGACTGTCACGTTACAAAGATGAATCTACCTCAGTTCCTTTCCTACCACTTCAAGGGGCGTACCATCTAAAGTAGGGAGAATATAAGGAACTTTACCATCAAAACTATGTTTTCTCAGGCAGCCAAGGTTTGTGACCTTTTGGGTTTGTTATGGATGATCTGGGGCTAAGGAAGCCTGGTGTTTATAAGATTCCATTACACTGTGGTAAAGCGTGCATTGCTCGAACTATTCACACTGGTGGGGACAGGTGTTTGGAGCATCGACGCCAAACAAAAGTTACAAAAATTGGGAAAGTCAACGGTGGATACGCACGTCTTTGCTGAGCGACATGTTATGAAATACATTGCATGGCAAAAAATGTAACTTCACTTCACTAGCCGAGAAGTTAAGCCTTAAAGCTACTGTATCACATCCTGAGGCAAGCTGGGCCACAAGTGTTTAACTGGTCCTTGACATTCCAGCTGCTGGCACTGGGATGGAGTTTACATCCGAGCTGGTCACACACGTTTTCTATCGGAAACAGATTTGAGAATTTCGCTGGCCATGAGAGTTCCTCAGTATTGTGAAGATAGTTCATAGAGGCACATGTGATGTGTGGACAAGGTTTGGCCTATTGAAAATGGCATCACGGTACTGTTGCATGAGAAGGAACACATCAGGTTGCACGATGTCCGCGACATACCGTTATCACATATGTTTCCCCAACTTATCAGCCCTGTTCGCCAAATAATTCATGTGTAAGAGAACAACAGCGGTCCTGTCACACTTCCCTGGGGCGCTCCTGACAATACTCTTGACTCTGATGAACACTTGCCGTCGAGGACAATATACAGTGTTGTACAACTTAAGAAGTCTTCCAGCCTGTCACATATGTGTGAACCTATTTCATATGCTCGTTCCTTCTTTAACAGCCTGCAATGGGACACCGTGTCTAACGCTTTCCGAAAATACAGAAACACGGAATCAGCCTGTTGCCCTTCTTCCATAGTTCGCAGTATTTCATGTAAGAAAAGGGGAAGCTGAGTTTCGCACGAGCGATGCTTTCTAAAACTTTGCTGATACGCAGACATAAGCCTCACAGTGTAAAGAAAATTTCTTATATTCGAATTAAGAATATGTTCAAAGATTCTGCAGCAAACCGATGTTGGGAATTTTTTGTTCAGCTGCTTGGGACTTTGCGCTGGGTTAGTGACAACCACAGCGGAGGGGTATCTGTTGAGAGGCCAGACAAACGTGTGGTTCCTGAAGAGGGGCAGCAGCCTTTTCAGTAGTTGCAGGGGCAACAGTCTGGATGATTGACTGATCTGGCCTTGTAACACTAACCAAAATGGCCTTGCTGTTCTGGTACTGCGAACGGCTGAAAGCAAGAGGAAACTACAGCCGTAATTTTTCCCGAGGGCATGCAGCTTTACTGTATGATTAAATGATGATGGCGTCCTCTTGGGTAAAATATTCCGGAGGTAAAATAGTCCCCCATTCGGATCTCCGGGCGGGGACTACGCAAGAGGACGTCGTTATCAGGAGAAATCTTAGAAGAAAGATTAAGGAAAGGCAAACCTACGTTTCTAGCATTTGTAGATTTAGAGAAAGCTTTTGACAATGTTGATTGGAATACTCTCTTTCAAATTCTGAAGGTGGCAGGGGTAAAATACAGGGAGCGAAAGGCTATTTACAATTTGTACAGAAAGCAGATGGCAGTTATTAGAGTCGAGGGGTATGAAAGGGAAGCAGTGGTTGAGAAGGGAGTGAGACAGGGTTGTAGCCTATCCCCGATGTTATTCAATCTGTATATTGAGCAAGCAATAAAGGAAGCAAAAGAAAAGTTCGGAGTAGGTACTAAAATCCATGGAGAAGAAATAAAAACTTTGAGGTTCGCCGATGACATTGTAATTCTGTCACAGCAAAGGACTTGGAACAGCAGTTGAACGGAATGGACAGTGTCTTGAAAGGAGGGTATAAGACGAACATCAACAAAAGCAAAACGAGGATAATGGAATGTAGTCGAATTAAGTCGAGTGATGCCGAGGGAATTAGATTAGGTAATGAGACACTTAAAGTTGTAATGGAGTTTTGCTATTTGAGGAGCAAAATAACTGATGATGGTCGAAGTAGAGAGGATATAAAATGTAGACTGGCAATGGCAAGGAAAGCGTTTCTCAAGAAGAAAAATTTGTTAGCATCTAGTATAGATTTAAATGTCAGGAAGTCATTTCTGAAAGTATTTGTATGGATTTGTATGGAGTGTAGCCATGTATGGAAGTGAAACGTGGATGATAAATAGTTTAGACAAAAAGAGAATAAAAGCTTTTGAAATATGGTGCTACAGAAGAATGCTGAAGATTAGATGGGTAGATCACATAACTAATGAGGAGGTATTGAATAGAATTGGGGAGAAGAGGAGCTTGTGGCACAACATGACTAGAAGAAGGGATCGGTTGGTAGGAAATGTTCTGAGACATCGAGGGATCACCAATTTAGTATTGGAGGGCAGTGTGGAGGGTAAAAATCGTAGAGGGAGACCAAGAGATGAATACACTAAGCAGATTCAGAAGGATGTAGGCTGCAGTAGGTACTGGGAGATGAAGAAACTTGCACAGGATAGAGTAGCATGGAGAGCTGCATCAAACCAGTCTCAGGACTGAAGACCACAACAACAACTAGTTATTCACAATAAATGCAAGGTAGGTAAGGGACCAACGGCGTAGAAAACACTTTGAAAACGCGAATCACGATTTCGTCCGACCTGGTGGCTTATTTGTTTTCAACTCTTTCAGTTGTTTCTCTAGGCCAGGGATGCTTATTTCCATGTCGTCCATACGGAAGTCCGTTTAAAGGTCAAACGAGTCTCCTGCTGAACGATTTCTTGAACGTGAAATTTAGAACTTCAGCTTTCGTTTTGCAGTCTTCAGTTGCAATACCAGACTGGTCAACAAGTGACTGGATATAAGCCTTAGACCCCTTTAGCGATTTATTATTTATCGTGTCAGAAGCAAACTAAAAACAAACAAAAAATATATTAAATACATCACTACATACATACATACATTATGGTTTATAAATTAAACTAGTCAAGAATGAAATAAATGAGTAGACACAGATTGTGTTGTCAAACATAAGGTGATTTTAATCTATACAGTGGATGCCCAAAAATTTGCAACGTCCAGTGCACTTTGTGTAGCGTTTACGAGGTCCTCCATGGTGCACACAGTTGGAGGTAATGTGCATTGTAGTAGATGTGTTGATGTCTGCACGGCAGCTCCGCAGTCACACTGGAGAGAGTCTATCTGGAAGCCCCACCACTCCAGATTACTCTTGGATCTTGTGACAGAAGAACGTAGGCGGTTGAGTGATTTCCATGTGGACCATTTCTCTGTATGGCCCGGGGGAAGAACTTCTTGCGGGATCAGCCACTCCTCCAGATGCTGGCATCTGACCTGCCATCTCTTCTCCCGGTGTTGATGTGGAGTGTCAGCGAGTGGTTCTGTACTGTGAAGGAAGCTCTTTCTAGACACAAGTCTTTGCTGTGCCGGTTGGTGGCCATGTAGTGGGTGGGCTTCGGATGTTAATGCCTTCTTCAATTCACTCCGTGCTGCTGTATCTCTTCGGATGTCCGGGGGGGCTATGCCGGATAAGCAGTACAGTTTTTCCACAGGTGTGGCTCTTAGACAACCCGTAGTGATACGACATGTCTCATTCAGAGCTGGACAAGCGTACTCAGCTGGAGAGTGGCAGAGGGCTAATGCGGATGTTCTCACTGTGTCTGGCTGAGCTCCCCATGTTGTTCCAGTCAGCTTCCTAACCACATTGTTCCTGGCAGTCACTTTTTGCTTTGTTTTTAAGCAGTGTTCCTTATATGTAAGAGCACGGTCCAAAGTGACTCCGAGGTACTTTGGAGTCTTGCAGTGTTCTAAAGAGGTTCCTTCCCAATCTATCTGCAAGGTTCTACTAGCCTGTCTGTTTCGGAGGTGGAAAGCACAGGTCTGGGTCTTAGAAGGATTTGGTTTCAATTGATTGTCCCTGTAATAGGCAGTTAATTCTTTCAGAGCATCAGTTAGCTTCCGCTCCACCCTCTCAAAGCTGTGATCTTGTGCTGTGATTGCTCGGTCATCTGCATATATGAAGGTTTGTGTTTCTTCTGGTAACGGCTGGTCGTTAGTGTATATATTGAATAGGGTGGGTGCCAGTACACTGCCCTGTGGCAACCCATTTTTCTGCTGCCTCCATCTGCTTCTTTGTCCTTGATATTCCACAAAATATCTTCGGTTCTGCAGAAGATTTCTAGTTACACAGGTTAGTTTGTAGTCCTTGGTGAGATTGTATAGCTTGAGCAACAAGAGTCTGTGGTTGACAGTGTCGTAGGCGGCTGAAAGATCTATAAACACTGCTCCTGTTATCTGCCGCCTTTGGAAGCCGTCCTCTATACGCTGTGTCAAATTCAACACCTGTGCTGTGCAGCTCTTCCCTTGTCTGAATCCTGCCTGTTGAGGGATCAGTATGGTTCTATCATATCTGTAATTCTTTGGAGGATCATGAGAGAAGCCTCCACGAAGGGTGTGTCCTGACAACTAAGCCTTACACATCCGGGCGTCCCCTGGGCGGCTAGGTATTCCTAGACGGCTGATTCTCTCACACCAGAAGCAAACAAGCATGCGAGTAAATCTTCAGCGATTATACATAGGCCTAGAATTTTCTCGCGTCTCCTGCCACATCTTTTGCTAAAATATGTGAGAACCCGCAGCCCAGACTGCTGCCACACGGTAAAGTACTGCTGGTGTCGCTCCACTGTTTATAGCCGAGTTCGATTCTCGTGGCCGCTACACCCTTTCACCCTTGATATTCAATTGTTCTTTTGGAGTCGGCACTGTTACTCCGTGAAACGAACGTTTTCTCAGCGTTTCCCAGCTCTGATGGATGAGATGGTATTAATAAAGTGAATGCTGGATCTCAAGTCTTGCTTAAATTGAAGCCTCCATAATGGTTTATTAGGTTCTCCAACATCTTTATTTCGAAATATTGAACAGAAAACTGGAATGAACAACACTGATGAACTCCTGAAACCACACCGTACTCGTACAATGCTGAGGAAACCTGAGACGTCACCATTACACGGTTGTTTGCTAGCTTGGTTTCGAAGTAGTATGGTCTGTGTACTCGTTCTATCGTTTTCTGGGTAAACAGGGACGCGTCAACAGGCTCCGGCACTGTCAAAATTCTGGCCGTCAAGCAGCGAGGAGCATTCCCATGCTGCTGTGTCATAGATTACGCGGACCTGAACCCTACTGCTTAGCGCGAGCAACGAATTTGGCGAATGGCAGCATCTAATATTTGCAGAGTAGATCTCCTAGAGGTATAACCGCGTCATAACGGCTCACAGAGAGCTTAAATACCGGAACTGTATGTGAATACCAGAACTGATATGGTGATATCGCTTCTGCCTCACGCTACGCGCTTAACGGTTAATGCTCGCTAGACCGCAAGAAAATTGCCGAGGCTATAAGAGATGCACGAGAATAGGGCTGTTTTTATAGCTCAGTTAAACTGTTCCGGAGAAATTTATACCACTTCTGCCGCTCACATAGCTCGGAAACCTTTTGTCTAGGTTTACTGCATAAATGAGGCGCAGAGGTATTAAGCTTTTATGTCGCTTCTCACCATAGTATGAAAAAAATTGGTAGTTTTTCACCAGCTCTATCTTAAGTACCGTACCAGCATTACAACAAAATTAAAATAATAAATTATTCTTAACGGACTGAAGAACTCGTTACCAGATGAAATGCAATGGAAATAACGACTTTTCTGTCGTACTGGAGACATCAGTAGAGATTATTCAAGTGATTATTACAGAAATAGTTTAGTTTCCGGCACAATTCTATTAAATAACTGATTTCGGTAGTCATCGGCCGTCTACAGTTCAAAAATAAGTTAAGCTGTTTACATTTCGTCAAAATTACAATATACACTCCTGGAAATTGAAATAAGAACACCGTGAATTCATTGTCCCAGGAAGAGGAAACTTTATTGACACATTCCTGGGGTCAGATACATCACACTGACAGAACCACAGGCACATAGAAACAGGCAACAGAGCATGCACAATGTCGGCACTAGTACAGTGTATATCCACCTTTCGCAGCAATGCAGGCTGCTATTCTCCCATGGAGACGAACGTAGAGATGCTGGATGTAGTCCTGTGGAACGGCTTGCCATGCCATTTCCACCTGGCGCCTCAGTTGGACCAGCGTTCGTGCTGGACGTGCAGACCGCGTGAGACGACGCTTCATCCAGTCCCAAACATGCTCAATGGGTGACAGATCCGGAGATCTTGCTGGCCAGGGTAGTTGACTTACACCTTCTAGAGCACGTTGGGTGGCACGGGATACATGCGGACGTGCATTGTCCTGTTGGAACAGCAAGTTCCCTTGCCGGTCTAGGAATGGTAGAACGATGGGTTCGATGACGGTTTGGATGTACCGTGCACTATTCAGTGTCCCCTCGACGATCACCAGTGGTGTACGGCCAGTGTAGGAGATCGCTCCCCACACCATGATGCCGGGTGTTGGCCCTGTGTGCCTCGGTCGTATGCAGTCCTGATTGTGGCGCTCACCTGCACGGCGCCAAACACGCATACGACCATCATTGGCACCAAGGCAGAAGCGACTCTCATCGCTGAAGACGACACGTCTCCATTCGTCCCTCCATTCACGCCTGTCGCGATGCCACTGGGGGCAGGCTGCACGATGTTGGGGCGTGAGCGGAAGACGGCCTAACGGTGTGCGGGACCGTAGCCCAGCTTCATGGAGACGGTTGCGAAAGGTCCTAGCTGATACCCCAGGAGCAACAGTGTCCCTAATTTGCTGGGAAGTGGCGGTGCGGTCCCCTACGGCACTGCGTAGGATCCTACGGTCTTGGCGTGCATCCGTGCGTCGCTGCGGTCCGGTCCCAGGTCGACGGGCACGTGCACCTTCCGCCGACCACTGGCGACAACATCGATGTACTGTGGAGACCTCACGCCCCACATGTTGAGCAATTCGGCGGTACATCCACCCGGCCTCCCGCATGCCCACTATACGCCCTCGCTCAAAGTCCGTCAACTGCACATACGGTTCACGTCCACGCTGTCGCGGCATGCTACCAGTGTTAAAGACTGCGATGGAGCTCCGTATGCCACGGCAAACTGGCTGACACCGACGGCGGCGGTGCACAAATGCTGCGCAGCTAGCGCCATTCGACGGCCAACACCGCGGTTCCTGGTGTGTCCGCTGTACCGTGCGTGTGATCATCGCTGGTACAGCCCTCTCGCAGTGTCCGGAGCAAGTATGGTGGGTCTGACACACCGGTGTCAATGTGTTCTTTTTTCCATTTCCAGGAGTGTATGTGATACATGTGCTGTCATACCATAAGGCGGATGCAGTAGTTCACTCCAACCACTGACAAACTACCACATGATCAGTCAATGAAAATTTGGAGCGAAGGAAGGAACGAAGATTAATATTTAATTCTCTATCGACAACAAAACCATTAGAGACGAAGCACAAGCTCGGATTACGGAAGGACCGGGAAGGAAATCAGTCGTTCACTTTCAAAGTAACCGTCCCGGCATCAGCAATAAACACTTTAGAAAGTCGCAAGTGAACTCATCATCCATCAAAAGTATAGTCTCTTGGTAGGCATATAATTAAGTATTCAGCGCTGTTCCACATATGTTGACATAAGCACATAAAATTTTAATCCACTGATAGCGACCGGGCCAAATATCTCACGAAATAAGCATCAAACTAAAAAACTACAAAGAACGAAACTCTTCTAGAATGAAAGGGGAAACCGGATGGCGCTATGGTTGGCCCGCTAGATGGCGCTGCCATAGGTCTAACTGATATCAACTCCGTTTTTTTTAAGTAGGAACCCCCATTTTTTATTACATATTCGTGTAGTTCAAATGGTTCAAATGGCTCTGAGCACTATGGGCCTTAACATCTGTGGTCATCAGTCCCCTAGAACTTAGAACTACTTAAACCTAACTAACCTAAGGACATCACACACATCCATGCCCGAGGCAGGATTCGAACCTGCGACCTTAGCGGTCACGCGGTCCCAGACTGAAGCGCCTCGAACCGCACGGCCACAACGGCCGGCTATTCGTGTAGTACGTAAAGAAATATGAATGTTTTAGTTGGGTCACTTTTTTTCACTTTGTGATAGATGGTGCTGTAATAGTCACAAACGTTTAAGTACGTGGTATCACGCAACATTCTGCCAGTGAGGACGGTATTTGCTTCGTGTTACATTACCCGTGTTAAAATGGACCGTTTACCAATTGCGGAAAAGTTCGATATCGTGTTGATGTACGGCTATTGGGATCAAAATGCCCAGCCGGCGTGTGCTATGTATGCTGCTCGGTATCCTGGACGACATCATCCAAGTGTCCGGACCGTTCGCCGGACAGTTACGTTATTTATGGAAACAGTAAGTGTTCAGCCGCATGTGAAACGTCAACCACGACCTACAACAAATGGTGATACCCAAGTAGGTGTTTTAGCTGCTGTCGCTAATCCGCACATCAGTAGCAGACAAATTGCGCGAGAATCGGGAATCTCAAAAACGTCGGCATCTCAAATGCTACATAAACATCGAATGCACCCGCACCATATTTCTAAGCACCAGGAATTGCATGGCGACGACTTTGAACGTCATGTACAGTTCTGCCACTGGGCACAAGAGAAATTGCGGGACGATGACAGATTTTTTGCACGCGTTTTATTCAGCGACGAAGCGTCATCCACCAACAGCGGTAACGTAAACCGGCAAATGTGCACTATTGGGCAACGGAAAATCCACGATGGCTGCGACAAGAGGAACATCAGCGACCTTGGCGGGTTAATGTATGGTGCGGCATTATGGGAGGAAGGATAATTGGCCCCCAGTTTTATCGATGAATTTCCTACGTAATGTTCTACCGATGTTACTATAAGATGTTTCAGTGCATGACAGAATGGCGATGTACTTCCGACATGATGGATATCCGGCTCATAGCTCACGTGCGGTTGAAGCGGTATTGAATAGCATATTTCATGACAGGTGGATTGGTCGTCGAAGCACCATATCATGGCCCGCACGTTCACCGGATCTGACGTCCTCGGATTTCTTTCTGTGGGGAAAGTTGAAGGATATTTTCTATCGTGATCCACCGACAACGCCTGACAACATGCGTCAGCGCATTGTCAATGCATGTGCGAACATTACGGAGGGCGAACTACTCGCTGTTGAGAGGAATGTCGTTACACGTATTGCCAAATGTATTGAGGTTGACGGACATCATTTTGAACATTTATTGCATTAATGTCGTATTTACAGGTAATCACACTGTAACAGCATGCGTTCTGAGAAATAATAAGTTCAGAAATGTACATGTATCACATTGGAACAACCGAAATAAAATGTTCAAACGTACCTACGTTCGGTATTTTAATTTATAAAATCCACCTGTTACCAATTGTTCGTCTAAAATTGTGAGCCATATGTTTCTGACCATTACAGCGCCATCTATCACAAAGCGGAAAGAGTTGTCCAACTAAAGCATTCATATTTCTTTACATACTACACGCATATGTAATAAAAAATGTGGGGTTCCTATTTAAAAAAAACGCAGTTGTTATCCGGTTGACCTATGGCAGCGCCGTCTAGCGGGCCAACCATAGCGCCATCTGGTTTCCCTCTTCAAGCCAGACAAGTTTCTTCTTTGTAGTTTTTTTTCGTTTGACACTTATATCGTGAGCTATTTGGCCCTGTCACGGGAAAGGACCACCATGTATAACAATTTCAGTCAACAATATGTATAAAACTGCATTAAGATGTCTGGATTTAGCGTATTTAATGATACTGATGTGAAGCATCTGTGCATCTGTGACAACAAGTTATATTGTGTAAAAATACACGCATCAAAAAAAGCTTAGCATCACCCCGGTTCCCAGAACTCCTGAAGATAGACCTTGACTTTGGATGTTGTATCACGGACACTGTCCCTTTGACTGTTCAGAGATGTCACTAAAACCTCCCAAAGATGTAAACAACCATGCATGAGCAGCTCCTATCAGACGGAGTGGTCCGACAGCCGATCAGTTCCAGTCATTCCACCAGGAAGCAGGTACACGCCTCGTGTTGTCCGTAGTTCAACCATGCCTAGACGATCAATACCGCAGTACGATCGCGTCCGCATTGTTACTTTGTGCCAGGAAGGGATCTCAACAAGGTGAGTGTCCAGGCGTCTCGGAGTGAATCAAAGCGATGGTGTTCGTACGTGGAGGAGATACAGAGACAGGCACTGTCGATGACGTGCCTCACTCAGGCCGCCCAACGTCTACTACTGCAGTGGATGACCGCTGCCTACTGATTATGGCTCGGAGAAACCCTGACAGTAATGCCACCATGTTGACTATTGCTTTTCGTGCAGCCACAGGACGTTGTGTTACGACTCAAACTGTACGCAATAGGCTGCATGATGCAGCGGGGTACAGATGGGCCAACAAGATGCGGAATGGACTGCTCAGGATTGGCATCACGTTCTCTTCACCGAAGTGTGTCGCATATGCCTCCAACCAGACAATAGTCGGAGACGTGTTTGAAAACATCTCAGTTAGGCTGAACGCCTTACACACTGTCCAGCGAGTGCAGCAAGGTGGAGGTTCTCTGCTGTTTAGGGGTGGCGTTATGTGGAGCCGATGTACGCCGCTGGTGGTCACGGAAGTCGCCGTAACTGCTGTACGATACGTGAATGCCATCATCCGACCGATAATGCAAGCATATCGGCGAGGCATTCGTCTTCATGGACGACAATTCGCGCCCCCATCGTGCACATCTTGTGAATGACTTTCTACAGGATAACGACATCACTCGACTAGAGTCGCCAGCATGTTCTCCAGACATGAAACCTATCGCACATGCCTGGGATAGATTGAGAAGGGCTGTTTATAGACGACGTGACCCACCAAACCCTCTGAGGGATCTACTCTCAATCGCCGTTGAGGAGTGGGACAACCTGGACCAACAGTGCCTTGATGAACTTGAGGACAGTATGTCACGACGAATACAGGCATGCATCAGTGTAAGAGAACTTGCTACTTTGTATTAGAGGTACTGGTGTGTACGGAAATCTAGACCACCACCTCTGAAGGTCTCGCTGTGTGCTGGTACAACATGCAATGTGTGGTTTTCATGAGCAATAAAAAGGGTGGGAATGATATTTATGTTGATCTCAACTTGATCTTCAACTCTCGGAACCGAGGTGATGCAGAACTTTTTTGATGTTTGTAGTATGACCATAACGACGATAAGTTTAACACAGTTAAATTAGAAAAAATCTTTAAAATTTATACTGAATGAAAATGTCTTTCTACATGAGCAGTATGAGTAAAAATCTGAAAAAGAGTTCAACAGTACCATATTATAGAACTGGACAGATGTGTACGACATCGTTCCTATAGTGCATGTTACAGTGCTACAGGACCGACGTACGAGTACAGTAGAGGGCCCGGTAGTAACAGAATGACAAGTTTTAAAGACTCAGCTACCAGATGATTAGTTACACAGGAATGCTAACAGAATTCAAATAATACACACTATTCCACACGCTGTGCAATCTATAGCCTTTTGCTGCTATTTCGATGACTGCTACACATTTTATGATATTAGGCCTATATGTTTCAGTGTCATAATGCTGTCCGGCATATCGGCAGTAGTAAGCAAATACATCAGTAGTTACTGATATTACACAATTGAAGAAATCCTCTGAATCGAACCGTTTGGAAGTAAAAGATGGATACCTCTTGCTTTAAAAAATTATTAATAACAGCTACAGATTGCAAAATAGAACTTTCGTGAAACGGAGATTTCGTGTCTGAGACGTAAAGAGTGTCCCGCAATGGGGTTTACACAGTTTGAACTTTAATAATTCGATCAACAATAACATAAACTTTGAATTTTCAAGTCACGTACATTGTCACGACATTAATTATGATATTTTACCGTTGAAGATGGTCAAAATGTCCTCCATCGGCAATACAGCGTCTGTAACACTGCGGAACAGATCGACACACGTGTTACGGTTGCCATTAGAATGGATGCACAGATAAACACAGTTTCCTCTTTCATGTCATGCAGCACACGAGATTTTGTGGCGTAGACTGCGTCCTTCAGAGTTCCCCGCATAAGAGGTGTGACGGCACTAGATCAGGAGATCTGGCTGGAAACAATATTGAGGCCGCTTCACACACGTCAATGACGCGACCATTGCCGTGACCGGCTCGCTGTACCATCGACGTGTTTGAGGGTATTGTTCTAGGGATTTAAAGGGCAGCGTTCAGTGTTCACACTCCTGACCGTGACAGTGCAAACCGAGCTCCCGCCCGCGCCGTACCGTGAAAGCTGTATTTCTTGCGAACGATATTTTCTCAGTTTACGGCTCCAGCACTGTCTGGTTGTTGTGGTTTCGCGCAGTAGTTTATCATCATAAACACGAATGACTAAAAACGTCTTGAATTATGTACAACTATCCAATGTTGGGTGGTCGCTCCATTCCCAAATACACGGACACAAGCTGAATAATACGCGCTGGAATAAAATACGAGCAGAAATAAAAACAACTGGTGATACATATGTGTATGTTTCTGATTTTACACCAATAAATACAACCAGCAAGGCAAATAATGTATGAAACCGTTGGCTACAGCTGTAACATTTTCTTTCCACATGCCCGGACGTCAATAGCAATATAGTTAAATTGAGCGTCTACAAGAGGCAACAACGTGATGCAGAATGTCTTCGTGTAATTAAAGAATAGTGATCCGGAGTTCGAAGCAACGTGAATAGAAATGTGTTTTCCATTCGAAGCTCCTATAAAGTTAGGAAAAATCCCACATTTGATGAAAACCCTTAGCGAGGTTCCTCCACATTTCTTCCTGTAATTATCTTGCGCGTTTCTCGTACGATCTTGTGAACCATATTTTTCCCCATACAACAACTAAATGAAATCGTGTTTAGCGCATCTCCACTGGCGAAATACCTGAAAGAAGCTAGACAGCACATCTACACAAATTCTCTGCAAATAACATTTAAGTGCGTGGCACAGGGTTTATCACCTTCACAACAATTATTTGTTATTCCACGGCAGAACAACGCGCGGAAAAAAAGAACACCTACACTCCTGGAAATGGAAAAAAGAACACATTGACACCGGTGTGTCAGACCCACCATACTTGCTCCGGACACTGCGAGAGGGCTGTACAAGCAATGATCACACGCACGGCACAGCGGACACACCAGGAACCGCGGTGTTGGCCGTCGAATGGCGCTAGCTGCGCAGCATTTGTGCACCGCCGCCGTCAGTGTCAGCCAGTTTGCCGTGGCATACGGAGCTCCATCGCAGTCTTTAACACTGGTAGCATGCCGCGACAGCGTGGACGTGAACCGTATGTGCAGTTGACGGACTTTGAGCGAGGGCGTATAGTGGGCATGCGGGAGGCCGGGTGGACGTACCGCCGAATTGCTCAACACGTGGGGCGTGAGGTCTCCACAGTACATCGATGTTGTCGCCAGTGGTCGGCGGAAGGTGCACGTGCCCGTCGACCTGGGACCGGACCGCAGCGACGCACGGATGCACGCCAAGACCGTAGGATCCTACGCAGTGCCGTAGGGGAACGCACCGCCACTTCCCAGCAAATTAGGGACACTGTTGCTCCTGGGGTATCGGCGAGGACCATTCGCAACCGTCTCCATGAAGCTGGGCTACGGTCCCGCACACCGTTAGGCCGTCTTCCGCTCACGCCCCAACATCGTGCAGCCCGCCTCCAGTGGTGTCGCGACAGGCGTGAATGGAGGGACGAATGGAGACGTGTCGTCTTCAGCGATGAGAGTCGCTTCTGCCTTGGTGCCAATGATGGTCGTATGCGTGTTTGGCGCCGTGCAGGTGAGCGCCACAATCAGGACTGCATACGACCGAGGCACACAGGGCCAACACCCGGCATCATGGTGTGGGGAGCGATCTCCTACACTGGCCGTACACCACTGGTGATCGTCGAGGGGACACTGAATAGTGCACGGTACATCCAAACCGTCATCGAACCCATCGTTCTACCATTCCTAGACCGGTAATGGAACTTGCTGTTCCAACAGGACAATGTACGTCCGCATGTATCCCGTGCCACCCAACGTGCTCTAGAAGGTGTAATTCAACTACCCTGGCCAGCAAGATCTCCGGATCTGTCTCCCATTGAGCATGTTTGGGACTGGATGAAGCGTCGTCTCATGCGGTCTGCACGTCCAGCACGAACGCTGGTCCAACTGAGGCGCCAGGTGGAAATGGCATGGCAAGCCGTTCCACAGGACTACATCCAGCATCTCTACGATCGTCTCCATGGGAGAATAGCAGCCTGCATTGCTGCGAAAGGTGGATATACACTGTACTAGTGCCGACATTGTGCATGCTCTGTTGCCTGTGTCTATGTGCCTGTGGTTCTGTCAGTGTGATCATGTGATGTATCTGACCCCAGGAATGTGTCAATAAAGTTTCCCCTTCCTGGGACAATGAATTCACGGTGTTCTTATTTCAATTTCCAGGAGTGTATATCTTTCAGGGCGAGCTCTGATTTCCCTTATTATTATGATCATTTCTCCCAATGTAGATGGGTGCCAACGACATATTTTCACACACTGAGGACAAAGTTGGTGATTTAAATTTCATAAGAGAGTTCTGCCGCAACGGGAAACACCTTTGTTCAATGATGTCCACCCCAAATTCCGTTAACCCTATCTGGTAAGGATCCCACGCCGCGCAGGAGTACTCCAAAAGAGGTCGGACCAGCGTAGTGTAGGCAGTCTCTTTAATAAATCTGTTGCATCTTCTAAGTATTCTGCCAATAAAACACAGTCTTTGGTTCGGCTTACCCACAATATTTTCTATGTGTTCTTTCCACTTTTAAGTTTTTGTAGGGATATAACGAAGATTTCACAGGTGGCCATAGCGGTAATGAATAAGTATAACGCGAAACAGAAGAAAACACAAAACCATACAGTAGAAGCCAATAATGATGAATGTTGATTTCATATATTTAATTACAAATAAAGTCAAAGTGTTTGTTAATTATAGTATGTACTAACCTCAAAGAAAAAAACCGGCGAGCCGTCCTCTTGGTATGATGACTTTTTTCCAGAGTGTTTTTCGGATGAACTTGCAACTTGTTCAGTAGTAAGTTGAATTAATTTTCCGACACTCCGAAATATTCATAAAACTTTGCCCGACCGTCCATCAGTTAACTGTACAGAGTGGAAAATCCCTCCTCTTTTATCCTATTTTTCCACGCCCGATGACCCACTTCCGTTTTTTCAGCAGTTTTTCCTCCTCTTCATCCAAAATCACAGCAATCAGCGTGAGATCGTCGGCAAAGAACTTCGCCGCTAAAGTACACTGCCACACGCAAGAAGAGACACTGCCCACTGCGAATAAAAGTCACTTCGCATCACGGTCGGTGCAATCACGGGCGAGTCACGCCACTGTCGCCACACTCAAGTATGAAGTGGCCTTTACTTGCCAAGATGAATGGTAATGTGATGGCGCACCGTCGTGTTGAAGAAAATAATTTTCATCTCGTTACAGCTGGTATAATTCGTTCCTGCAGCATGGTAAGGTGTTTTATACCTTCCACCTCTCCTCCAAAAAAGAATGGCCCTACCAGTGATTTGACAGGCATACCACACTAAACCGATAACCCAGGAAGATGAACAGCTCGTAGTTCCGTAACATGAGGATTATCTCTGGCCCAGTACACACTGTTATGGCGATTGATGGTTACCCTCAATTTTTGAACGTCGCCTCATCGGACCAAACAATGTCATTAGTCAACTGTTTTTCGCAAATCCATTGAAAAACTTCGAGGCTCTTATCCGGATCGTCCTCATTTATCGCGTGAAGCTACCGGGGAACGTAGGGTTTCCACTTTGCTTGCTTTAAAATATTGAGAACACATGATTTGCTTACACCTGATCTCGCGCAGATTGCCATAAGGGCCTATGGGGATCTTGTGAAAGCTTGTACCACTACGTCCATTCCTCCCACGTCTGCTGTTGATTTCTTCCTGTTACATTGTGCCTTCTTCAGATCACGCACACTTTCATCCCTCTGTAATTTGTGGTGTAATTTCGTTATTGTTATACGCGACGGTGATACAGTATCAAAGTGTGCCAGCTATTGCCTCTGCATTTCTTTCATGTTTCCACATTTCCTATAATATTTCAAAATGCACTTTCTTTGCTCCAAGGACATGTTTCCAGCCATCACGCTGTTTACTTGTAGATACTGGCAACTGAAAATAACCAAAAGGAAAACAAACGAACGGCTACACCCACTAGTAATGATAGCACCATATAATCACAATAGGATTAGGTTATGATTAATACCTCCTCAATTATTATATTTCTAAATACCTTGCACCTTACAATGTTGCCATCATTGAAAGTCGCAACAGCATCATACACACCAAAGTGAAGTGTTTCTATTCCAACAAATACAGTCTTGGGGATTCTCGACCATATAACACTATTTACACTTTCATTGGGGTTTTGAGTTTTTCCGTGAATACACTTTTTCAACAGTTCAGGTGCTGCTAAGTCTCTGAAAATAGGTTTAGCCACGACACATACTTTATCTCACATCACTAAAATGTACCTGATGAACACGGACGTTAATAATAACACCATTTGACAGCAGTTTAACAGCGCCACAGTGGGTCACGCCCATGTAGAACACATTTCAAAAAAAATTTAAAAATTGTTGTAGTCTTCGGAATTGAATAAATTATATATCTATTAAAAGGTAATAGTCTGCAGATTCAGAAAACGCAAAAAAGTAAAAATTGAACTTTTCATGATTTTGAGCCTTTCCGGAGCCCCTTAATAGTAACCTATATATTTCATTAAGCACTTACCTCACAAAAATCTTCTTTACGCGAACTACTGCAATACAGCGAACTTTAAACTGCCAGCTAAATAAAAGATTCCAACTACTAAAGCCACTAACTACTAATAGGCATTTGGTTAGCAAAGCAAAGATTTTGTTGCAAACCAAATAATGTATTTTTTTTTACTTTAATAATGTGACATCCAGTTTAAACGCGAATATAAATCGTCATTGACATCTAGTACAAAGGTATATAGTCATGAATAATCTTCAATCTCCAAGTCGAACATCTACAGTTCGTTAGCCTACGCTAACACTTCAGACCTCTACCCTCCATCAATGCTAACTTCTCACATCTAACATCCATCACTGCAGGTTGTTCACTTCCAACTGCCCAACATTACTTCCATCACTGCTGGCGACTAACTTCCAACATCGAGTCTGACCAGCCACAGAGTCTCTTACAAAGAAAGCGCAGTCAGACATCCAATGCAAAGCCCTGCCAACACAGAAGCAGCTCACTTACCTGCTTTTGTCCTTCTCCGCATATTCAGCCTTCAATGAGACACAACTTTCCCAACTATGGATGACTTGAGAGAGTCATTGCTTGTCGATGTCTGCATTACAGAAAATTTTTGGCCTATAAAATCACCCCGTGATTCATGCTGGAAATACCTTTCACGCAATGGTTTCTTCATATGAGGGAAGAAAAGGAGGTTACTGGTAAGGAGAATACGAGGGTGAGGTAAAATACGATAGCGCAGAGAAACAGAATGCGTCACTGCGTCCCATCCAGAATGATCTGGTACATTGTCTTGGAGCAAAAACATGCCCTCAACAGCTTCGAATGACGCTTCGTCTGAATAGCGTCACTCTTCCCATCGAGAAGATAGTGGTAGAATGCTCCTGTAGTGGTTTACCCCTTATGAGTGAGTATATCTGGTGCTCGCAAAAGCCACTCAACATCAGCTCGCACAATGATGGTTGCATCTTGGTCTTTTACTAACGCGACCATATCCTATGAACCAAAATTTGGGAAACATTAAAAAAATTGGATATAGCAAAACGAAGTTTTTAATTAAATGTAGTAAATGCAAAGTATCACTTTAATTCGTTACAAAATGTATATTAGTTCAGTTGTATGTGGTGTCTATTTTTTCGCACATGTCTGAAAGAAAAGACACCATTACAATCATGCAGCCACTATGAATCAAGACAGAAAGGAATTAAAGACATTAGCTGCCAATATATATATAGGGTGAGTCACCTAACGTTACCGTTGGATAAATTTCGTAAACCACATCAAATA
This sequence comes from Schistocerca cancellata, assembly GCF_023864275.1. Taxonomy (NCBI): domain Eukaryota; kingdom Metazoa; phylum Arthropoda; class Insecta; order Orthoptera; family Acrididae; genus Schistocerca; species Schistocerca cancellata. The sequence continues at coordinate 810,448,008 of NC_064626.1, read as the reverse complement.
CTGACGAATCGATCCCACAGACCGAACGTGAGGAGAGGGGCTAGTGTAATTGGTTAATACAAACCATAAAAAAAATGCACGGAAGTATGTTTTTTAACACAAACCTACGTTTTTTTACATGGAACCCCGTTAGTTTTGTTAGCACATCTGAACATATAAATAAATACGTAATCAGTGCCGTTTGTTGCATTGTAAACTGTTAATTACATCCGGAGATATTGTAACCTAAAGTTGACGCTTGAGTACCACTCCTCCGCTGTTCGATCGTGTGTATCGGAGAGCACCGAATTACGTACGGATCCAAAGGGAACGGTGATGGACCTTAGGTACAGAAGAGACAGGAACAGCACATTAGGTCCACATGCTAACACCTTTTTATTGGTCGTTTTCACTGACGCACATGTACATTACCATGAGGGGTGAGGTACACGTACACACGTGGTTTCCGTTTTCAATTACGCAGTGGAATAGAGTGTGTCCCGACATATCAGGCCAATAGATGTTCAATGTGGTGGCCATCATTTGCTGCACACAATTGCAATCTCTGGCGTAATGAATGTCGTACACGTCGCAGTACATCTGGTGTAATGTCGCCGCAGACTGCCACAATACGTTGTTTCATATCCTCTGGGGTTGTAGGAACATCACGGTACACATTCTCCTTTAACGTACCCCACAGAAAGAAATCCAGAGGTGCAAGATCAGGACAACGGGCTGGCCAATTTATGCGTCCTCCACGTCCTATGAAACGCCCGTCGAACGTGTACCTCACCCCTCATGGTAATGTACATGTGCGTCAGTGAAAAAGACCAATAAAAAGGTGTTAGCATGTGGACGTAATGTGCTGTTCCTGTCTCTTCTGTACCTAAGGTCCATCATCGTTCCCTTTGGATCCCTACGTAATTCGGTGCTCTCCGATACACACGATCGGACAGCGGAGGAGTGGTACTCAAGCGTCAACTTTAGGTTACAATATCTCCGGATGGAATTAACATTTTACAATGCAACAAACGGCACTGATTACGTATTTGTTTATATGTTCAGATGTGCTAACAAAACTAACGGGGTTCCATTTAAAAAAACGTAGGTTTGTGTTAAAAATCATACTTCCGTGCATTTTTTTTATGGTTTGTATTAACCAATTACACTAGCCCCTCTCCTCACGTTCGGTCTGTGGAATCGATTCGTCAGTATTTGATGTGGTTTACGAAATATATCCAGCGGTAATGTTAGGTGACTCACCCTATATATATATGTACCCTCGTATTCTCCTTACCAGTAACCTCCTTTTCTTCCCTCAGATGAAGAAACCATTGCGTGAAAGGTATTTCCAGGATGAATCACAGGGTGATTTTATAGGCCGAAAGTTTTCTGTAATGCAGACATCGACCAGCAATGACTCCCTCAAGTCATCCATAGTTGGGAAAGTTGTGTCTCATTGAAGGGTGAATATGCGGAAAAGGACAAAAGCATATATATATATATATATATTTACGGCGATGACGACACCCTTCAGTGTAGATGCACACGAAGCTCGTACTCATGGAATTTGGCGAGATGCCGCGAGTAATAAGGTTGATGAGCAGGAGCGCCACACCAGTTGTGTGTGGCGTAAGATGAGAATTTGGGTCTGACTGAAGGCGTGCCGGGGTAATCCATGCGGTTGTACTGATCACTGTGTCCAGATGATATAGTGGTCAGCACATATGCCTAGTAAGCACGAGAGCCGGGTACGAATCCCGGTCTAGCACCAATTTTGTTTGCAGCATTGTTTATTAGCACGCACTAAGATGGTGTGTGAGCAGACATATTGTATATATCTGTGAGCAGAGGCGGATCACAGCTGGCAGCGATCTTTGTCAAGTTCAAACTTTCGTGCAACATGATGAAAACTGATTGATGACTGATTTCAGCTTTTTCCGCTGTATCCCTGATTGTGATTACGCCAGCCTTCGAGCTCCAGGGCTTCCAATTCGCTTGCAGCTTCCTGTTCTTCACAAAGAACTGGCCAGTCACTTCGTTGTTACCGTCATTCAGAAACATTTGACCCAACTGAAAGCGTCTATGCTGCCAGACCACTCCGTCATATGATGATGCATTGTTACCGTATGCTTCCACCGACTCAGCATTAGTTGTTTTCCTACACATGCAGAAAACGAATTACCGCATGATAGTGAAGTTTTATTGAGAATTCCAGTTTTTATGTCAAGGTATAATGGATTTAACATTGGGTAACGAATCTTCGAAATTCATCCCACTGCTAACAACATAATTTTTGGATGCTTTCGTGCTGGGTGCATTGATATTTACATTTTGATTCTGTCTTGTGTGGCTTTTAACACGTAGAATTTCAAGAAGCTTTTACCATTTAACCCCTGTATCCATAGCCCAAATTAATTTTTAACATTTTCTCCAAAGTATCCTCTAATATTAGTGTTGTAGATGACTAACTGCATATTTTGCTCGTGTTACTTAATTTCTGTGGAGGGTCGATATCTAAGCTTTCACGTGCAGCTAAAACTACAGCACCATCCGGCCATGGCTCAGACCACTAAAAAAAAAGAAAAAAAATTTAAATTTTTTGTAAGCGCAACTGACAAATTTAGCATCACAGGCCTCTGTTAACCCTAGCACACACCTCACCGCACCCTACGTATGCCTTATGGAAGGAAGAGTAGTACTGCCGGTCGACTAGGCATACATTAATTGGTATTTAAAATTTTTACTTTATTAATAAGTAACTGAACACCCATCTCTGCACGGTGCCTATTAATCCATCTCCTCTTTCCTCCTCTCGCTGTGCATTTGCATCTCTCTCTCTCTCTCTCTCTCTCTCTCTGTTCATCTCCTCGATCCCTGACTCTCTGTCAATTTCCTCCTGCTCCTCTCTCCATCTTTTCCTCCCTCCTCTTTCTGTCAGTCTGCTCCTGCCCCCTCTGCCCTTCTGCTCCTTCCCCCTCTGTCCATCTCCTTCTTTCCTCCTAAGTCCATTCCCACTTCCACCTCTTTTTGTCAATCTCTCTGTCGATCTCCTCTTCCCCCTCTCTTTGTCTGCCATCCCCCCCTCCTCTCCCCGTTCATCTCCACCCCTTTGCATTCTGTGCCAACCTGCTCCTCACCCATTCCTCAGTCCACTTCCTCCTCACCCCTCTCTCTGTCTATCTCCTCTTCCCTTTCTCTGTCCATTTCCTCTTCCCCCTCTGTTCATCTCCTCGTCCCCCAGCTATCTGCCTGCGTCTTCATCTCTCTGTTCATCTCCCTCTCTTTTCTTCATTTCCTCCTCAATCCTTTCTCTGTCCCTTTTCCCTCCCCTGTCTCTGTCCATCTCTTCCTGCTCCTATCTGTGCATTCTCCCTCGTTGTCTGACAATCTCCTCGTCCTCCCTTCTCTCTCCACGTTATCACACACTGATAGCTACACTTTTTGTTTCCAGATTGTCACTTATACGTGTACCAAATTTGTGTCAATGGGTTCAGGATGACCGTATTACACGTGGATTTGCTCGTATACACACATGTCAAATATATTACAGACATATACATTTACCACCTATCTGTACACATATTTCATTTGTATGCCTAGCGAATTTCGGTCTGCAGTTTCATTTTCACGCAGTTTAATGTTTTTGACATCGATCTCGTGAAGTAAGTGCTGTATAATGATATAATTTTAATTTTGCAGATGCTCCAGTAGTACAGGGTGTTCCGACGGTGTGGCCGTGCGGTTCTAGGCGCTTCAGTCTGGAACCACGTGACCGCTACGGTCGCAGGTTCGAATCCTGCCTCGGGCATGGATGTGTGTGATGTCCTTAGGTTAGTTAGGTTTAAGTACTCCTAAGTTCTAGGGGACTGATGACCACAGATGTTGGGTCCCATAGTGCTCAGAGCCATTTCTTTAGTACAGGGTGTTTATAAATGAATATCGGGGTTTTAACGCTTTATAATACTTATTACATTAAACTTACAGTTATAAATGATATGTCAAATGAAAGAGTAACTCAAACAGTTTTACCAAGAACATTATAAATGTTCCATGTGAGCACCATTTGTCACACGGCACACATCAAGTCTGGATAGGTCGCAAGGGGCCCAATGACAGGTCTTGCTTCGCATGGCCTCCACGTTCACGCGACCTAACGCCAGGCGATTTTTTCCTTTGGGCGTCATGAAGAATCGTGTGTACGTGCCTCCGCTACCAGAAGACCTCCCTGAATTAAGAAACCGGACTGAAACAGCTGTTGCTACAATCACTGAAGACACACTTATCAACGCCGGCCGCGGTGGTCGTGCGGTTCTGGGCGCTGCAGTCCGGAACCGCGGGACTGCTACGGTCGCAGGTTCGAATCCTGCCTCGGGCATGGATGTGTGTGATGTCCTTAGGTTAGTTAGGTTTAAGTAGTTCTAAGTTCTAGGGGACTGATGACCTAAGATGTTGAGTCCCATAGTGCTCAGAGCCATTTGAACCATTTTTGAACACTTATCAACGTCTGGAAAGAACTCAGCTGTAGACTTGATGTGTGCCGTATGGCAAATGGTGCACACATTGAACATTTATAAGGTTCACGGTAAAACTGTTTCAGTTGCTCTTTCATTTGACATATGGTTTATAACTTTAAGTTTAATATAATAAATATCATAAAGCGTTAAAACTTCGACATTCTTTTATAAACACCCTGTATATCTTCCTACTGTCTGCGTAATGTGTTGTGAATAGAGTTAGTAGTAAAGAAGTAATAAATTAAAGCATCTTACATGATGCTGCAGTTGCTCACGTGTCTCAGTGTTTATGATGTCATACCTCCTGAACTATGGGCCGTACAGTGATATACTTTTGTAGACAGTTTCAACGGCATATGTGGATAGTGTCTGCTGAATTTGTTTCGAATAGAGATGGTAGCAAAGAAATAATAAATTAAAACGTCGTGCATGATGCAGCAATTTTTTTCTCGTATTAGACATAGCTCCTGAACTATGGGTCGTACAACGATATATTAACTGTCTGAGAAAAGTGCTACGAACAGGGTTAGTAGCAACGAAGTAATAATTTTAAACCTCTTTAATAACGCGGTAGTTTTTGTCGCATTCAACGTTTATGACGTCGTATCTCTGAACTAAGAGTCGTAAAAAGATGTTAATTTTTCTGGAAAATTCAGTGGTGAATCTGAATACTGTCTGTAAAACGTGTCCCGAATACCGTCAGTAGTAAAGGAAGAATAGATTAAAACGTGATGCTTGATGTTACAGTACTGCATGAACAACGAAAATGTAGTAAGGACGAACTTCATTCCATTGATCGTTTTGTGGGGATCGTCAGCGATGAAAAGTTCCATATAAGTTTGAAGTTATGGGTAAAGCTTTAGCAAGTCTCTAAGTGCTCTCATTCTCCGTCATTGGATGACTTAAGTGTGAGTACTCTTGCGTCATGAGCCACACTGCTTTTTTCACCTCCACCCCTTTGATACGTGAGTGGGTCTTACCCTCCACCGTGGTGCCTTCCTAACAGCAAATGATTTGTTTGCCAAGTTTGGTCGAAATCAGTCCAGTCGTTTAGGAGCAGACGTGGAAGATACAGACATACATACGTATATCCACTTTTATAATCTGTATGCATTTTTCACTTTAATATTCTCCTGCAACGTTCAAATACAGTCATTTCAGCAAAGGTTATATGTTCCAGTGGAGCGTGATCTGCTGACAACATGCTCACTGTTCAAATGGCTCTAAGCACTATGGGACTTAACATCTGGGGTTAAACTTATAACTACTTAAACCTAACTAACCTAAGGACATGACACATACATCCATGCCCGAGGCAGGATTCGAACCTGCGACTGTAGCATCAGCGCGGTTCCGGACTGAAACGCCTAGAACCGCTCGGCCACACTGGCCGGCTGCACTGTTCACCCGTTCTCGACAGCCAATAGGAAGCGTGGGAGAGAAATCACGCGTTGACTGCTGGACCGAAAGTATCAGCTCCAAGCACGAGCCTCTCTGGCGCCGGCTTTCAACTAGCAATTACGTCAGTTCTCAACTGCGCTTCTTCCCTTCTCGAATTTCGTTCCGACGCCGAGACTGAGAGCTTCCCATCACGACTGGATGACAGGCTCAGAGGCCGCTCTGGGCGCGCCCATGTGTGTTCCGTCTATTGAATACAATGAGTTAACTTTTAACTAACTCTTTCACGGGAAAAACTCCTTTCAGGTTTCCTGTCCCACTCCCTTATTCTCCCAACATGGCACCCGAGACTTCTTCCTCTTTCTTCAGATGAAGACACCATTGGGTGGCAGGCATTTCCCCAACGATGACGAAGGGATTTGCGAGATAGAAAGTTCAGTAAACAGCCAAACTGACGACTCTTTCACAACCAACATGTCCTCCGATTCATCCATCGTTGGAAAAAATAAGTCGCATTGAAGTTTCATAGTATCTTCTTGATTTATTCAAGTTGATCATTAAAACTGTATGTTACCCCTCGTACATCTTCCTTCACGGGGTGGGCTCCACGCTGGACCACTGCGGCGAGGATTATCGTACATGCGTCAATGTTTCGACTACATCTGCCGTGGGCTATACCTGATGGTGATACGTTTGCTTCTCGATCGGCCGCCAGAGTCTACAAATCACCATTTCCTCTGTAAATCACGGACAGTCAACCTTTTTTTACCCACCGTCCACTTTTGTACCTCTATTAGTACTAACTTCCCAAACGCCCACCAGTACCCCAGTAGTGATTAATTATATAATAGAGAAATAACTTTCCATTATAAAATTTGAAATGAAAAGTTGCAGCAAGTTAAAGCGTATGGTGCGAAAAGTGGCAGTTGACCCTAAATAACGAAAAGTGTGAGGTCATCCACACGAGTCCTAAAGGAACTCGTTAAACTTCGGTTACACGATAAATCAGTCTAAGCCGTAAATTCAACTAAATATCTAGGTATTACAGTAACGAACAACTTAAATTGGAAGGAACACACAGAAAATGTTGTGGGGAAGGCTAACCAAAGACTGCGTTTTATTGGCAAGACACTTAGAAAATGTAACAGACCTACTAAGGAGACTGCCTACACTACGCTTGTCCGTCCTCTTTTATAATACTGCTGGGCTCTGTGGGATCCTTACCATATAGGACTGACGGAGTACAGCGAAAAAGTGGAAAGAAAGGCAGCACGTTTTGTGCTATCACGAAATATGGGAGAGAATGTCACAGAAATGATACAGGATTTGGGCTGGACATCATTAAAAGAAAGGCGTTTCTCGTTGCGACGGAATCTTCTCACGAAATTCCAATCACCAACTTTCTCCTCCGAATGCGAAAATATTCTGTTAACACCGACCTACATAGGGAGGAACGATCACCAAGATAAAATAAGGGAAATCAGAGCTCGTACGGAAAGATATAGGTGTTCATTCTTTCCGCCCGCTATACGAGACTGGAATAATAGAGAATTGTGACGGTGGTTCGATGAACCCTCTGCCAGGCACTTAAATGTGATTTGCAGAGTATCCATGTAGATGTAGATGTTGATAACAATAATTATTTACCAAATACTTCTTGTAAACATTTTCTTATAAACTAGTGAAAATGTTTTTAAAGTCCATACCGCCTGCCGCCCATCATGAAAGCTTGAATGCCCACTGTGGACGGTATGGACCAGGTTGACTACTGCTGATACAAAGCATGCGCAAACACTGTCGCTAGCCTGCTGAGTGGCAAAATGCAATGTCTTTGGAAGACCATTTCCGCCTTGTATTACAGTGATCTCTGTTTACGTGGTATATTTGACAGTGTTGTTCGCAACTGCGAAACGTGTATTGCTGAATGACCTGAAGGACGAACACCAGTGTGGCAGAAATACACCTAACATATTCCTTTGTAATGTGGTCAATCTGAACACCAAGTACTGTATCAATAAGCCTGTAAACCGTGAGATAGTTCAACTCTTTCATATTTGCTGGTACCACTGTTTTGTGGGCTTCTATATCTACATGGGATGTCACCTAACGAACATGTATGGTACGCGATAGGCCGGCAACGTTGTTTGTCACGACCCTACGGCTATCACTGCTGGCTTGTGGACTCGCATACGAATCACGAGGGGAGAGGTGCGCTAGCTGCAGAATCCAGGCATTCTGTGACTCCACGTTATAACGTCCCAATCTCTGCCCGTGCGATTTCCATATTTTTGGAGCCCTGAAGAAAGATATTCGTGGCAGTCGATTTGCTTCGTATGAAGAAGTGCATGTCTGGGTACAATCATGGTTCCTTAAGCAATCGCAAACATTTTTTCGTGAAGGCATTGACCATCTTGTCTTACAGTGTGACAGATGTATTGATAGTTACGACGAATACTTTTGAAATAACAAACAGTTTACTTACTTTTCTTTCCATGTCTCGTTTTCATTTGACTGGCCCTTAAATGCTATTATATAGACGGGGTGTACCTCCTAATAATCACCAGGGGAATTTTCTCTGGTGTTTCGGTAGATATTTGCAATTTCGTGAAAGCAATGTGTAGCTGGAGTCAGCCCAAACAAATGCTGCTCACCATGTCTTTCATGTAACGGCCCGTATCGTAGGAGAGCGTCGCTTTGTTTCCCTTTACAAACAAAATGGTGTTTAAAGCGAAATTTTACGTGATCATTCGATAGAGCGATCCTTAATTAGTCAAGTACGATATTCGTTTTATCGATGTATATTAACAGGAACAGCAAAACACGAAATAACCAGTACTTCAGCAGCGGCTCCACCGCCCTGGCCCGCGCTGACCGCTACCACTAATTTGGAACCTCCCTATCGATTGAGCACGTAAGATTCCGCTTCAGAAATCATTTTGTTTGTAACGGGATACAAATCTACGCTTTCCGTTCACAATAGGCGTCGTATGAAAGACTTGGTGGGCAGTATTTGTTTCGTCTGATTCCAGCTACACATTGCAAAAAAGAAATTGCTGATATCTGCGGAAACATTAGAAAAAATGTTCTTGGGATCTCTCAGGAGAAATCATACTCTGCAAGCCACCGTTCAGAGCACGATGGATGGGTATTTCGTACCAATACCAACCACTTACTTTCCTATTCCTTCTGTGCACTGAATGAGATAAAAATGAGCAATTGCCCATGTGCACGCTCTAATCTGTCTTAGTTCACTGTCATGATCCGTTCGCATATTCTTGAAACCTGGTAGTCAAGGAAGGCAGAATTTGGTTACGATTGTGGACGGGGCCGTAATCAGTTACTATTGGTTGGCTTTTCTTTTAATCACACACAGTTTATCTAAAGCCGGCCGGAGTGGCCGAGCGGTTCTAGGCGCTACAGTCTGGAACCACGCGACCGCTACGGTCGCAGGTTCGAATCCTGACTCGGGCATGGGTGTGTGTGATGTCGTTAGGTTAGTTAGGTTTAAGTAGTTCTAAGTTCTAGGGGACTGAAGACCACATCAGTTAAGTCCCATAGTGCTCAGAGCCATTTGAACCATTTGAATTTATCTAAAATCAATTGCAAATTAAAATAATGGCAATAATTTAACAATTATTTCACGGCTGAAGGCCTTGAAACGTCCCCTTAGAAAAATTATAAATGACTGTGGTTAAACTGACACACAATATTTTTAGCGCAACGCAATCTGACTTTGAAAATTCCCTACAAAAGAATGGCCCTGACTAACAATAACCTATACCTTTCATGAACCACTTACCTCACAAAAATCTTCGTTACTCGAACTACTGCAATACAGTGAGCGCCGCTACTGCCAGCTAAATAAAAGATTCTAACTACTGAAGGCACTAACTACTGATAGGCATAGTTAGCAAATGAAAGATTTTTATAGAGAACAAACAATGTATATATATAGATACACATTATATATTATATATATAATGACTTTTGAACACTAATATATATATATATATATATATATATAATCTCAGTTATTGACACCCTGTCTTACCAATTTACACACGTCCAGATCGTCCGCTCTCAAAACTCTGCCATCTCTCTCCCCACCTCCACCACTGCTGGCGGCTCACCTCCAACTGCGCAACGCTACGCGCTGTTAACAGCCAACTACCCAACACTACAATAGCAAATTCCAATAATGCAAACCAACCACAGACTGCACACAGCACAGTCAGTGATTTTCATATAGAGCACTACATGGCGCTACCAACATAAAAATCTAAACAGCCTACTTACAGCCTTAACGGCAATAAATTAAGAATTGATTAAACTTGTTGCAACTTACAATTACAGTTATTAAAATATGAAAGACCAGTGACGACACTCACGGCTGAAGGCCTTAAACACCAAGAATGGCAATTACTAAAAAAATTTAACAACATACAATAAAACAGCAAATATAATAACAAAGGTTAATTGAAAAGGACAAACAACTGATCACCAAACAGGTGAGACAAATTATGGTAACTTGGAAATACAATAATTAAATAATAACACAATACAAAAGCAAGGGCCAGTCACAGACGGTGCTCCAGGAATCGGCCTCTGAGTAGGTCAGGCCAAAAACACTTCCCCGAGCGATGAGAAAGGCAGCCAAAAGTTGCATTCACACCACAAGATGGTAACTCAGATTAGTGGCAGTCTAACGAGTGACTAATGATAATCTTGCTGAGGCTACCTGACGTCCAATAAACCAAATGCAAAGATGTAAAAATACGCCAAAGCCGGAACCGGCAGTCTGGACTCTGCCCGCAGAATACTGTGCTCAGAGCGCCCAGAACAAGAAAGGAATCGCTACCACCAAGGTAGAAGAATCGTCAACCAACCTACAATCAAGAAAGCTGTCAAACTTACACGCCTCACCGAACAGCGGGGGCAAGGCGAGGAAACGTACATTGCCGTTACATACACTAACCCCCAGGGCAGGTAACTGCGGCGTTAGCGGCCACCGGGCAGAAACATACCGCTGGTTGAACTTAAGGTAATAAATAGTAATTAGAAGCCCAGGAAAGCTAATCAGATCCGAATTCCCCAAGCACTCCACTCGCTGTTCTTTGCATCGGCGACACTATGAGCAGCAACACGAACCCAAGTCACTGGAGAATCGCGAGATTTCAAAATGGTGGAGGCTGTCTACTCGAATTGAAATGCACTCAACTTAAAACTTGCAGGATCCGGTTTCGACGAGGTCGTGCACCCTCGTGGCCACAGCCCCTCGATCCGGCAGTCCATGCGCGTCGTCAGCGGTCCTGGCGTGTTACCGCTCTTCATGGACCTGGCTCCTCCTGCGTCCCCAAGTGAACCCATCACACCACGACATGGAAGAACAACGACGTCACCCCAAAGATAGGGCCACAGTTACTACATATCAATAACACTGCTGCTGCCACTAGCGGACAGGCAAGGCTTGCGAAACCAAGTGGCGCCAGTCAACACAAGAAGAAGACAAACAACCGCAACCATGTCAACTAAACGATACAGTCTGGCCTCCAACAGAGGACGTAAATCTACAATAGCACCAATGTGAGCCACAGTACGTCTCAACCTCCCCCTCTCAAGGGTAAACCCGGGGGGAGGGGCGGGGGGGGGGGGGGTCAGGAGACTCAACTAGTGGCCAGACCAAACTTAATTAGATTAATGTGGATGGTTAACTGGGCCTAAAATCCGCATAATCGTACACGGACTCAGAAAACGGGGTGTAAACTTACCAAGGTTGCCAACACGCACCTCCCTCCTGGGAAAATTTCGGACATTCACCTGATCTCCCGGCTTATCCCTGAAGGCTCGCCAATTACAGTTATAAGGATCAGCTTGTTTGTTGTGGGCCCTGAGAATATTGCGCAATATGCTCTTCACCCTGCGTAAATGCAACCCTAACCGCCTTATGCCACCACATCTGCAGTCGCGGTCTAGTGCCTAGCATTGGTGCCTCGGGACTACATTTTCCCGGGTCCGATTCCCAGCTGGGTTGGGGATTTTCTCTGCCTGGGGACTGAGTGTTTGTGTTGTCCTCGTCATATCATCATCATCACCATCATCATCATTCGTGACAGTGGCTTGATTGAACCGTGGGGAAAAAGTGGACTGTGTAAAAGTTGGGACTTTGTACGCGCGCTGATGACCGCGCAGTTGAGTGCCAGACAAACAAAACATCATCGCCACACCTTATACCACGTACATTTGACCTCTTCACAGTTTCACACACAGACACATTCTATAACATTTTTTTATGTCATTTTCTTTCGGGTCCCAACTGCATCCAGATCCCTTGCAAAGAATGTTATCAAGAGCCTAAAGTACCATCATCCTCACAGTATTCAACAGCACATATAATTACGAAGGTCATCAAGTCTATAGTCATAGTTTTTTCTTTTTTTGTCAAAGTATTTTGGTGTAATTGAAATTGTTGTTACTCAGAAGCTGCTGAGGGGCAACGTGGCAGCTGCCAGCCCGCCACTACTTGATAAATGTGAATTACGTGTACACTACCGACCATTAAAATTGCTACAGCATTATGGTGGCATGTAAAAAATCTCAAATTAAATGAAACTGTGTGGTTCCAGAGATTTTTTCAAGTCTCACACATCTATGATGTATACATGCAGAACGAAGCAACAAATGAAAGTTTGTACCAATACCAGGATTCGAACCCAGTGTCCTGCCCAATAGGCAGATGCGCTAACCACTACGCCATCCTGGCACAGTGGCTTTGCACGACTGCACGGACTATCCTAGCACGCCTCCCTCCTCGATACTTAGTCCCATTCATGCGTCAGCCCACTTGGATTTTCCTGTGAACTTGAACAGCATTGAAGAGGCTCTCCAACTGTGTTGGAATAGCACCTCAACATCTCACGAATAGGGTGATTCTGCCTGAAACCCAGGCATAGATGCTTTAATCAAATGAATGTACTTCGAGTTTAAGGCGAATACCGAGTGGGCTGAGGTGTGAATGGGAATTTGGATCGAGGAGGGAGGTGTGATAGGGTAGTCCATTCAGAAGTGCAAAGCCACTTTGCCAGGGTGGTGTAGTGGTTAGCGTATCTGCTTAGTGAGCAGGAGACCCTGAGTCTAGTCCTGGCCTTGGTACCAATTCTCATTAGTCGCTTCCGTTTGCATATATACATCAAAGGTCAAATTGTCATGAATAGTACTACCTGCATGGATATGAAAATTATTCGCGTTTCGGCACAACTGCACAAAGAAGGTAGGAATAATAGCATCTCTGCGTGTAAGGAAAAAAATGCGCATTCAGAAATTCCATTTGACTACAGCTTACGTGTAATCAGATAATGTTATGCCTCATGTAAGAAGAAGAAGAAATGTCTACCAACACATGTCAGAATTCGACAGCGGTTGGATCATGGTCTACAGAGACTACAGTTTGTCATTTCTCGAGATTATTGCGAGCGCTCCCAATGTGAAGCGAATAGGGAATCAAATGGTTCAAATGGCTCTGAGCACTATGGGACTCAACTGCTGAGGTCATTAGTCCCCTAGAACTTAGAACTAGTTAAACCTAACTAACCTAAGGACATCACAAACATCCATGCCCGAGGCAGGATTCGAACCTGCGACCGTAGCGGTCTTGCGGTTCCAGACTGCAGCGCCTTTAACCGCACGGCCACTTCGGCCGGCCAATAGGGAATCGATGAGTTGAGGTGGATATACACAACGCCACGCAGGACATCGACGCCCCACCCCCGTTGCGGCTGGCGCCGAAGACGACAGAAGCATCGTTCGTTCGTCCGTGCAGGGCCATACAACAATGTCACGTCCGTTGAATCAGTAAATTGACTTTTTTTCGGCTAGAGAAGCATTCTCACGATCGTATGACGACGTCTGGAGCACCACGGACTGTCACCATTGTTGTGTGTTCCCTTGACACGGCGACAAGCAGGAGTGCAAAAATAGTTGCCTTTAACAACAATACTGGACACTGGATTGGAACCACGTCGGCAATTCCCACGAGTCCCGATTCTCGGTACAAAATCGCGATGGACTTACACGAGGGACGAATGTTCGCACACTGTATTCGTCACCGTCACACGCGCCCAGTACATGGCGTCACCTCTTTTCCTCATAGTTGGTGAAGTAAGGTCTCAGCTATTTTTGGTAGCCGATAAGAATAACGCGAGTTCCCTTTGTATCAGACTAATGGTGTAATCAGATTTTCAATATCCTTACTAGTTTAAAGTTTAGTATCTGACGATAAATATACAAGTAATACCCAGCAACGAAATTCCAAAATCTAAACGGTTCATCCGATTTTGTCGTAGACGTGTCTTTAGAAAGCTATTAGTGTAAACCTAAATTGGTATAAATTACATTCATGTAGCTTGAATAGTACACGAGTTATTGGAGGTCAAAGTGGCCGATTACTATCGACCGCGTCATGCCATAAGTACTCCACAGTTACACAAAAAAAGGTAACAGCATGCTTATAAATATATTTATTCATCTATCTCTTTGTTTATATCCGATATACTCTATTCATGAAGAAATTGGTTAAATATTTACTGTGTTTTAGAAAGCACAGAGACATTACAGTTCAAATGGTTCAAATAGCTCTGAGCTCTATTGGACTTGACATCTGAGGTCATCAGTCCCCTAGAACTTAGAACCACTTAAACCTAACTAACCTAAGGACATCACACACATCCATTCCCAAGGCAGGATTCGAACCTGCGACCGTAGCGGTCGCGCGGTTCCAGACTGAAGCGCCTAGAACCGCTCAGCCACACCGCCAGGCGAGACATTCCGCTACTGACCTACCTTTGTTGCTATTCCCTTGACATATATTTATTTAAGTTGTTTGTATATTTAATAATGTGTGTTAGAGCGTGTTTATGGTCCAGGCGTAGGAATATTCAATTAATTTCAAGTTATTTAAATGTAAATCCAGTACTTCGAACATGTTTCATTATGATTGTGAGTGTGCATTGGCTTGAAGACAGTGCGGGTGCGCTGTAGCCAATCACAGCGCTCGTGAATGGGGAGACTGGATGGAAGTGGAAGAACAGTATGGGACAGGACACGGAGAGTGCTGGACGCGACGGTTCAACGGACGCACGGTCGCGAGAGAGACTTGGAGAGTGTGGAGCGGTTAGGGCGTGGTCGTGAGACATAGAAATACTTCGGAGTGCCGACTTGTGAACTTGTGAGATTTCCGAGGTTTCTACTCTGAACACGTAGTATGCGTTTAGAAGTGAATATCTTGCGAGCTATGCTGTCGTTCATAACTAACTACGTGCAGTAGCAACCTATTGTTTCCCTGTTATTCAGCTTATGTTTTGTTTAATTGCTGAACCATCGACTCCAATAAGTGTTTTGCGGAAATATACCACATTCTCAACAGTACTTCTACTATTGTACTAATCATTTAAAATCGTTGAGATAGTACCGGCAGATTTTATTTAATTGCAGTCTTTCATTTATAAATTTCTACGTTACATTCGCAGTTGCCGAATGATAGGAACCTCTGACCATTCGATTCATGTGTATATTCATATATTATACTGTAGACTCAGCAGTATTTGGCTTGTAATGCGGCAACTACGTATCCCAGCCCCTAGACAACGAAACCAGCCAAAACTTTTAATATTTCAACTCTGAGTTGGAGGGTACGTAGTTGAGGACCACCACATCATTTCATTTATTATTTGAAAGCCCGCAACCCTTTCAGATGTTTTAATTATTTTTAATAAAAGTTAAGTAGGGTACAGTTATACAATTTAGACGGATCTGGCGATTCCTTTCATCAGCCAGCATTTGCGAAAGCATACCAGTTTCGTTGTTTAGTTGAAAGAACGTTCACATTACAATACATACAAACATGAAAATTAAGAACGGAGACGTTTCAACTAAAAAGAACAAATAAAACAGTTACACATTGATTTCAGAGGGAGGCGTTAAATATTTGACTACTAGGTTCAGTGGTGGTGCCATATCTTAGAGGTCGCTGTGACGTTATCTTTTAGCAAGATAGTACAAGACCACATGTTGCACCTGCTGTCCTGGACTACCTCGACACAAAAGGTTGGGGACTACTAGCCAGTACGATCTCCGTGTCTCTCACCCACTGAAAACATCAGGTCATGGGCTGGAGAGACAGTGGGATGCCACCACTCGCCAACCACCACGTTTGCTGAACTGTGTTACAGAGCTGAAGCAGCATCGAAAAATGTAAGCTACGTCTCATCCAAGATTCTCTTATGCAATAAATTCACGGTGTATGACACTGATCTTCAGGACGCTGGAGCAGATGCAGTGTGATACTCCTACCAAATTACTCATCTGCACCGACTTTCTAAATGACCTTGAGGCTATCTACGAGGTGCATTCAAGTTCTAAGGCCTCCGATTATTTTTTCTCCGGACTGGAAAGAGATAGAAACATGCGCATTGTTTTAAAATGAGGCCGCGTTCATTGTCAATACATCCCAGAGATGGCAGCACCATACGGTAGATGGAATTTTACCGCCAGCGGCGAGAATGAGAACTGTTTTAAATACTTAAAATGGCGACGATTTCCTTACTTTAACAGCATGCAATCATTCGTTTTCTGAATTTGCGTGGTATGAAACCAATTGAAATTCATCGACAGTTGAAGGAGACATGTGGTGATGGAGTTATGGATGTGTCGAAAGTGCTTTCGTGGGTGCGACAGTTTAATGAAGGCAGAACATCGTGGGACGACAAACCGAAACAACCTCGGGCTTGCACAAGCCGGTCTGACAACATGATCGAGAAAGTGGAGATCGCCGAATGACTGTTGAACAGATCACCTCCAGAGTTGGCATTTCTGTGGGTTCTGTGCACACAATCCTGCATGAGGACCTGAAAATGCGAAAAGTGTCATCCAGGTGGGTGCCACGAATGCTGACGGACGACCACATGGCTGCCCGTGTGGCATGTTTCCGAGCAATGTTGACGCGCAACGACAGCATGAATGGGACTTTCTTTTCGTCGGTTGTGACAATGGATGAGACGTGGATGCCATTTTTCAATCCAGAAACAAAGCGCCAGTCAGCTCAATGGAAACACACAGATTCACCACCACCAAAAAAATTTCGGGTAACCGCCAGTGCTGAAAAAATGATGGTGTCCATGTTCTGGGACAGCGAGGGCGTAATCCTTACCCATTGCGTTCCAAAGGGCACTACGGTAACAGGTGCATACTACAAAAATGTATTGAAGAACAAATTCCTTCCTGCACTGCAACAAAAACGTCCGGGAAGGGCTGCACGTGTGCTGTTTCACCAAGACAACACACCCGCACATCGAGCTAACGTTACGCAACAGATTCTTCGTGATAACAACTTTGAAGTGATTCCTCATGCTCCCTACTCACCTGACCTGGCTCCAAATGACTTTTGGCTTTTTCCAACAATGAAAGACACTCTCCGTGGCCGCACATTCACCAGCCGTGCTGCTATTGCCTCAGCGATTTTCCAGTGGTCGAAACAGACTCCTAAAGAAGCCTTCGCCGCTGCCATGGAATCATGGCGTCAGCGTTGTGAAAAATGTGTACGTCTGCAGGGCGATTACGTTGAGAAGTAACGCCAGTTTCATCGATTTCGGGTGAGTAGTTAATTAAAAAAAAATTGGAGGCCTTAGAACTTGAATGCACCTCGTATGACATGTACCCAGAAGAGAAGTATATTCTGACGATCCACGATACCGTTTCCACGTACACAGGCAGTGCAAGAAGACGCGATTCTTCTGAGTACCAGGGTGCGTGGAATTCAGGATAATGAAACAGAATATGAAGTAGCTACGAATATCTGCTTGGAAAATAGAATTTCCAAGTGTGCTGCCCCTCTAGATGCAGTTACCTCGCTGTTGAGGCACAGCACCACGCACGTGAGGGAGAAGGAGTTGTTAGGATTGAGGAGCAACAAGCTGAGGTCGGTGAAGCCAACGACACGGCAATAATATTCCTCCTTCCGGCCGCTGCGGCGTGAGGAAGTGCTCTTAATGGGCCTCCAGATAAGGCATTGTTTTCCCACATACGGATTTCTCAGCCGGCAGGAGGATCCAATCATGCAGTGCTTGTCTCACTCAGACAAGTGTACACCACAATTTAATAGAATGCGTTGTACATGAATATACGAGGGCTGCACCCGTCTTACCAGATGACCTGATATCTATTTCAGTAGACGATGGACAGAATGTGGTTGATTTTTCAAGGTTCTGTGTGGTGTCCGAACTTTAAACAGTTCTGTAATCGAAGATTTTTATGTTGTCACGATGGGTGCTTCATCTTTTATTTTCTCATTGATCAACCAGGCAGATTTCGCTGTTACATTATTTTACCTACTGTGCAGTTATATTCTACGTACATTTGCCATAAATACTTTAATCATAAGATGACTTGAGGCGTACGTCTTCTTGTTTTATGTGTTAAAGTATGAATGCGTGTAAGAGAGTCTGTAGCAGGGTGGCTGAGAATTACATTTTATTTCTTAACTTCTGTTACATTTTTTCAGAATAAATAACCTCATTCGTCTCCAGTTACTTTAGTAAGGGTGCTCATTGCCTCGCTGTTGAGCGCCCTATACGCACCACCACTACCACCAACCTCAGTTCAACCGGATGTCCAATTGGATAATCGTAGAGTTTCACTCTACCAAAAATACGATTAGGTCGTTTTCGTAAAATAAATAAATGACGTAGTAAATGGTACGATTACCGGTAATACTGGTGGCAGTGGTAGGGAAATAAACATAAATGAATGTGTGAGATACCAACTGGAATCCGAGGACTTCTCTTTGTTTCTCGTTTGTTTCTTTTGCACATTAATTGAAGCGCAAGTTATTGAGTGTTAGTCCATTGTAAATTTTACATTCCTACAAAATATAAATCGAATTTTATAAGCGGAAAAAATTAGCTGTTCGCGTAACTTCTGCTCTTTTATGTAACCAAACCAATTACTTTTGATGAAAGTACAGTTTATATGCACAAACACAAAAAGCTATATAATCGTTGCTGTTATTTTGTAGTTAATAGAACGTTCTTCATCATGAGCAAAGACAATAGTTGCCTGTTATAACTGACAAGTGCAAAAGTTGTTTAGCAATAACAGAAACATGTTTTATACAAGTCCAGCGAAGTACTGAAGCGATGTTTGATATGTCTTTGTTTTACTTTTTTTTAATATTACCTTTGTTAAGGAAATTGCGTTTTCTAGCGCTATATGATAAATCTGTAGTGTTATTTGTTTTTTAGTTTTACTACAGCATTCCTCTGTATCACTTTACAAATCAACAATTTTCGAATAAAACTGCAATTAAACAATGATAATTTCAATTTTGCTATAAATACTATTTTAAGTAACAGACAGGAGGATAACCGTCTAAAGCAAAAATGTTCCGAAAGTTACACAGTTCGTACATGGTTCACCACTTCCGCTTTTAAGGGATTATAGTAAGACACAGATCGCACACGCAAACAGTGACCGAAATGAGGTAACACCTGATACATATGCAACACACCTAACCTACAGGTAACACGGCTACGATCTTAACTGAACAAAGTTAGTAGGAAAACTATCGTAGTATACGCATACTTAAGGTACTCTACGGTAGCCTAAGGTTGTTTTACAACTCTGCACTGACCCATGGATTCCTTCTCTGGCGGGAGAATCTAAACGTATGTTGTGTTTATGGTGTACAGATATGTGTGCACCACATTTTAACACAATGCGTTTTACATGAAGACTTGAAGGCTGCACCCTGCTTACCATCTGACCCGCCCTCCACGTTAGGTGATGGAGGGAATGTGGTTAATGATTCAAGTTTTTGTATGGTGTCCAACCTTATAAACAGTTTCTTAGATAGGGTTTACTGTGTTTCCAGGGTGGCTGCTTCAGTTTTCATTTTCCCAATTATCAACCAGGTACAGTTCGCTGTCACATTATTTTAGTTACTGTGTAATTACACTCTGTGTATTTTAATCATACAATTACTTGTGGTGTACGTCTTTCGATTTTCTGCGAGAAAGTGTGAGTGTGAATGAGAGAGGATGTACCAGGGTATCTGACAATTAGATATTATATTTTACCTTTTGGTACATGTTTTTCACAGAAAATAATAACATTCGACTTCGGTTAGTATAGTAAGAGCACTGATGACCTCGGTATTGAGTGCCTCGAGCATACCACCACCGTCACCAATGTCAGGTCAGATGGATGCCCAACCGGGTAAGAGCCATTGCTGTTGCCAGAAGTGGCTGCCTTATGTAACCAGAGCATCGCAGTTCTTCATAGGCGCTTGCAGAATGTCTACAGAGACCTGGCAGTGAAAAAAAGCACCTGAGTCTTTGCGGGAGGCGTCTGTCATCATCGCAACAAGATCATGCAGACCTGTCCGATCCACGGCGTGCCGGCCGGTCGTACACAGCTGAGACTCCTGTATAGTCGTAACGTGCGGACACTCTCGTTCGAGGTGATCGACAGATCACAATTAAACAGCTCACCGCACAACCGAACGTCTCTCTCCGTAGTACTGACATACTCGTCCACCAGTTGGGGCTGTCAAAAGTGTGTACCATTGGGTTTCTCGCCGCCTAACAGAAGACCATAAAGAGGACCATCCGCACGTAACTGGTTGCGCGTTACGAGGATGACCGTGACAAATTTTTGACGAACATTGTGGTGTCACCGCAAGGCACCACACTTGCTAGGTTGTAGGCTTCAAATCGGCCGCGGTCCGTCAGTACACATCGGTCCCGCGAGTCGCCACTGTCGACGCTAGCAGATCGAGCGCCGCCACTCGGCTGCGCTTACGAGACAAGCTAGCACACTAGCCAGTTCTACAGCCGACTTCAATAGGAATGATTCAGTTGTTATAGCTTCAGAGACCTCATTTACAGAGACGTTAGCATAGCCTTCAGCTAAGTCAGTAGCTATGACCTAGCCTGGCGCCACATAATGCATTGACAATTGATCTATATGTATGAAGCAATCAGAATTGTAAAGAAGTATTGCAGTTGAGTGTATAACTGCACTTGTAAATATTATTGTACAAAGTCAAGATCGACATTCACCACTGATGCTGAGTTAAAGCTAAGTATTTAATTGTATTCCTGTCTACTAACTTCCTAATCACCTAAGATGTTCCAGATACACCCCGTTCACTGATCCTCACGTCAGCCTACGTGATCAACGCGTGCAATTAACGGACACACCTCGTGATCAGACTAAGAGTCAAATTGCGTGACTTTTGTCGGCACAAAAATGCAAAATAACTCCTCATTCCTCGTGACAGAACAAGGCATCACTCAAGTCTGCAGACCAGATAGGAGCTCGCAAAACTTCGTTGGACTGTTCTTCCTCACCCTTCCTATAGCCTAGATCTCGCATCTTCCAACTTCCAGCTGTTTGGCCCAAAGAAGGATGCGCGGTGCAGCCAGCAGTACGTGGACTACGGGGAGGTTACAGATGCAGCAAGGCGGCGTCTCTGAAGTCGACCAGTAGAGTGGTACCATGCGGGCATACAGGCCCTCACAGTAAGGTGGCGTAAGGCCGTCTCTCTGAGCGGAGAGTGTGTTGAAAAACAGGATTTTTTTAGCCAAAAGAGTGGGGAATAATACGGTGTATTGGAATCCTGAATAAAGCCAACCTGCTGTCAGGATTAAATCTGTTGCGTTACTTATTGGACGCCCCCTCGTAGAAAAACTCAATAAGACAAAAGCGATGCCGAGTGGCCGGCCGCGGCTGCCGCTGCGGCGTGTGCTCGTGTGCCGCTGTGTCGGGGCTGTTGCTCACTCGCAGTCGGCGGCAGCGCCTGTGGCCGCCTATCGACCCCCGCGGGCAACAGCGCCGGCCAGCGGCAGCATCCACCCACGCCGCGTTAAACTTTGAACACGTTGTCCTTGCGCGGGCGCCGGCGCCGGCGCGCCTTCAAAATTCATGCCAAAGTACTCAGCTGCCCCGGGAAATGGCGCCTTTTCTTATTGTGACTGCATCATGCATGCCAGCTGTCACTCACCTCCTGGATACCTCACGTCACTAGCTGGCACGGCGGCAGCTCTTCGTTTTGTATGCGGCACCAGCAATGCTTTTTATGTATACTCATAAGGGCTGCATACTCACCAACACTCGTACGCGCTTTGGAACTGGATTGTTGCATATACGGTTGAAGTGGGGCTTGCGGCTGGCAAGAGAGGCATACACCCAGTGGGTCACACATTTTTCTAATCTTTTGCACGGTTGTGTTTAACGAATGGCGATCTAGTGCGTTGCACTAGTTCACTTGTGTTAACGTGCTTCATAAATGCCTCTGCGACATCTAGGTTACCGTCGTCGTTGGCGACGCAGTGTACCTGTGTACAGGTCGTTAAAGGCTATTTCTATTGACCTAGGTGGGCAGTTTTCCAAGCAGCAATTGATTGGACGACCAAGTTTTTTCGTGGACTGCATCTCAACTTCACTTGTGATGTAGAAGCTGTGTTTGGAGGCTCAACATGGCTTACCTCGGCTGTTGTTTTTGGCAATCATGCAGACTATGGTGGTCTTGAAGCATTTCCACATGCTAACATTTTGGTCTGGAAGACGTGGAGTATAGCTGATACAGCTGGGATATTAGCAAAAATCCCATATGGTACTCCTGTTCTTAGTATGCCTTTTGTTTTGTCTACGAGAAGAAAGAGAAGTTGAATACTGATGAGTACCTTTTTATATAGGCTAAAGTTGGCAATAACAATTGTAAAATAAAGATCAATGGTGACTGTACGTTATATTATAGACAGTAAAAATTCCTTATCTCCTTTCCTTATCTCCTATTTAAAAAACTATTAACAATTATCATATAACTAGTGTGGACTTGCTTTCGTGCTAGGCAGCACGTGACCTTGAACTGTACATAATGTCTCTGACTTGGAGTATTTTATCTCTGTCGTTCAAGCTCTTTGGCCAACATGGCGGCGCCCTGGCTCACGGGCCTTAGTTTTACCAGGCCTGTGACGCTGAATAATTCCATCCGGTCTACGCCGCGCCCAAGGTTCAGACCGGAAGTTGTCGTTGGAGCCAACCATTGTATCAAGTAGAGTGCGACTGCACTGGACTTAAGCGTTTACGAGTAATCCATGTCCAAAATTGTATCGACTTGTTGAAAACCATATGACAGCATCAGCATCTACCGTCGGACAGTGGCTATAGTGAAACCGGCTAAGTTGCTAAGATCGCAGACTAGAAGTATGGCCGAACTGTTTAGAGTCCAGTCTTTCCATTTCCCTAATCTCTGATCAAACACTTGCATGCTTCTTCGCCAAGGAACAACAACAATAACATAATGTGAGGTGTGTTTTTTAAGTAAGTACCGTTTTGAAATTTAAAAAAAATACGTGCTAAGATATCTCAATAATTTTATTTTTACATGGAAGCCTGTACCTTAATCTACTTTTCTACATAATTTCCGTCAATATTGAGGCACTTGTCATAACGTTGTACCAGTTTTTGAATACCCTCCTCATATAAGTCTTCCGCCTGACTTGTTAGCCACTGCATCACCACTGTTTTGACTTCGTCATCGTCTTGAAGACGCTGACCGCCCAGATGTTTCTTCAGTTGCAGGAACAGATGGTAGTCACTGGGCGCAAGATCGGGGCTCTACCGAGGATAATCTAGAGTTTCCCATTGAAAAGATGTGATGAGGTTTTTGGTCTCATTCGCCACATGTGGACAGGCATTGTCTAGCAGGAAAACGATGCCCTTGCTCAACTTGCCATGTCTTTTGTTCTGAATCGAACGGCGCAGATTGTGCAATGTCTTACAGTAACCTGCTGCCTTGATTGTCTCATTACGAGGCAGAAATTCCACAAGCAATACTCCTTTTTGTCCCAACAAACTGTGCACATGATTTTCCGGGCAGAAATTGTTTGCTTAAACTTCACTTTTCTGGGTGAATCTGAATACCGCCATTCCATGGACTGTTGCTTTGATTCTGATGTGACACAGGCCACTCATGTTTCATCGCCCGTAGCAGTTTCGCTTAAGAAATCATCACCGTCGTTGTGGTACCACTCAAGGAAAGTCAATGCACTGTCCAAACGTTTGGTTTTGTGCACATCCATCAACATTTGCGGTGAAAAACGTACGCACATTTTTCGGTAATTCAAGTTCTCGGTCACAATGTCATACAAAACACTACGACAAACATTAGGAAAGTCATCCCGCAAGGAGTAAATCGTAAAGCGCCTATTTTCTCTCACCTTATTGTGCACTTCCTGCACAAAACTTCCATTAATGACCGAAAGACGCCCACTCCATTGTTCATCATGCACATTTGTGCGGCCATCTTTAAATGCTCTCACCCACTTTCTTACCATTCCATCACTCATAATGTTTTCTTCGTAAAATGCACAGATCTCATGATGTGAATTGATCACTTTTAGGCCTTTAGCACTAATAAAACTTATAACAGGCCGTACTTCACAGTCGGTGGGACTCACGATTATCGGAGGCATCTTAAACACTCAGTACACAACGTAAACAAGGAAGAAACAGACTGTAATGGCGTCAGTGCGTAGATTAAGGTACAGGCTTCCATGTAAAAATAAAATTATTGAGATATCTTAGCACGTCTTTTTTTTATTTCAAAACGGTACTTACTTCTTAAAAATTTCGTTTTTCTGATGGACACACGTCCAGATCGTCCGCTCTCAATATTCTGCCATCTCTCTCCACACATCTACCACTGCTGGCTAAAAAACAAGCCTCATACATTACTAAAAAAAAAAGGAGAACGCAAATGTCAACTTCCGGTATGTTATGTAACTGGGTGCCCTCGTTTTGATGCTAGTCAATTGACAGGATGAGCATTACTGCAAAGGGCATTTGATTCTAAAGCGTTATGTCAGGGTGAAAAACACTAAATAAATTACTTTTTATTTCTTAACAACATGTGGGCAGGGTGGGTTCTTCCTTGGCTCGGGTATGAGGTAGAACGAAACAGCATTTTTACAAAACTTTTATTGAAGATTTGTACAATGGTTTCCATACTGGATTGTTCTGGCTGGGAGAGCGGCAGCTGTGTCGTTTGTGAAGCCTTCTGCTTGCGTGAGCGGCGGCGTCTGATTACGCCTGGCGGTGTGTATCTCGTGTCGCCGTTTCGCCCAGTTGACTGGAGACGCGCATCGTGCTATGGTCCGTTTAATTATTGAGAACGAAGTCGTGAATCGGATGGTGAGACCTTGGATGCGGCGTCCCAGTGTTTCTCTCTCTATGCGGCCGCGTGTGTTGTGCGTCGGCCAGCAGACCGGTGCAGCGAGGGAAGGCCAGTATCCCGGACTCGAACAACGGACTCCAGCTTGCCAGTCTTTGGCTGTCAGATCTTTATCACCAGCTCACAGGTGACTGCTGATGTGAGGCCGTCTCCTTCCCGTCCTCACGAGTCACCCGGGTACGTAAAAATCAGTCTTCAAATACCTTCTAACTTCTGTCTTCTGGCGGCGAGGCTGCTGCTTGCTATTCCATTACTGCAGCGGACTTGGTGCTTCTGTGTACTATGTAGTCTCTTCCTGCATGACGGTCTTCAGCACCGAAACTGAACTGAAAACTACTCTGTTGGGCCCACTGCTCTCGCGTATTTATTTACTTCAGTTCACTGGAGGTGAACGACTTCACGGTCATTGCCTCTTCTGCCACATTGAAAAGCTTCTCGAAGAATCTTCTTAACGTCGGTCATTGGCTCTTGGAATGTAAGCGAGGGCCTTTGATCACATGTGACTATTGAGAAACATGTGAGCCGGTCGGGCGATGCCCTGACGGCTGAATCGACAGCGTCCGCTTATGTGGGGAGGGTGATGGCTTCTCCTGAAGGTGCTGACTTCACGGTCATTGCCTCTTCTGCTCTGTCCGCTGTTTGCCAGTGTGTAACTCTTCTAAACTAAACTAAGTTTTTCATTTATTTTCTAATTTCTACTTCACTTCACATTGATTTCACTAATTTATTTACCTATCTTGAGTACCACTCAACAGTTAAAAACTATTTTGATACTGGCGACAGTTTTGATATTTTCTGCATGGTTTGAGATCTTCGCTTTCAGTGTAGGCAACAATAAAAATCATTCGCTGTCTATTGGCCCTGCTACGAATTAGTGTCAGGCGACCTCTCAGAAGGATACGAGTACCTGTGTCTCAATATTTTCTAGTCAGGTAGAGAGACGTTGCGGACATTGTATTCAACCAAGCACAGGGAACGCTTTAGGCACTGCAAGTTCCGAGGGTGCTGTGTTTAATCCAAAAATCATGTTGCTGAAATGCCAACGCCTCTCCATGTGCCATCCATATTCTGGACACGCTGCAGGGAGACAGGTCAGTATACACTGCGGTGACAAAGTCATGGGATAGCGATACGCACATATACAGATGGAGGGAGAATCGCGTACGCAAGGTAGAAACGGGCAGTGCTGGCTCCAGAGTCGTGTGGGCTGTGTTTACACAGAATGGGCTGGATCCTCTGACGGAGCTGTCATCTGTACTCAGGTGATTCATGTGAAAAGGTGTCCCACTTGATTATGGACAAGCGACGGTAATCAACAGACTTTGAAAGCGGAATGGTACGAGGGCTATTCGGAAAGTAAAGAACGGTAAGTCACGAAATGGAAACCACAGAGAAAATCAAAACTGTTTTATTTGCAACAGTTAGCTACAACTTCCAGCTACTTATCTCCATAGTCCCCGATCCGACTTAGACGTTTGACGCAGCGTTGTACCAACTTTTCAATACCCTCGTTATAGAAGGAAGCCGCCAGTGCTTTCCGCCAATTCTTTACGCTGGCTTACAGCTCGTTGTCTGTGCCAATATGTTTTCTTCATAGACAGCGGTTCACGTGATCAGAGACGAAACACTGAGGGAGACAATTACGGGCTGTATTGTTGGTAATCGAACATTTCCAACTGAAAACGATGCAGGAGCATCTTCATTGCCCCTGCAGAATCCGGCTGAAAATTGTCTTGAAGAAGAAAGCGCACGTAAGTTATGTAATGTTGGATGCATAGCTTCAGGCGAAATTTCTTACCAGGACCGCGTACTTGGCGGGAGACAGTATTGTTCTAGGTATCTTTATGTGCTCCCTGTGAGCTCAGAACTAAAAAGAACGACGTAACGCGATCAACGAGCATACTAGACACACTGCTCAACCGCAGAAATCAATGTGGGGCGTACGACGAACCTGTCCGTTAGGACCGGGCGGCGAAATGTGGTGATAATGGGCTATGGCAGCAGACGACCGACGAGAGTGCGTTTACTAACAGAACATCCCCTGCAGCGCTTCCCATGAGCTACTGACCATGTCGGATGGATCCTAGACGACTGGAAAACCGTGCCCTGGTCAGAGAAGTCGCCATTTCACTTGGTAAAAACTGATGGTAGTGTTAGAGTGTGGCGCAGACCGCACGAACACATGGACTGCAAGTTGGTGGTGGCCCCATAGTGGTGTGGGCTGTGTTTACTTGGAGTGGGCTGGGTTCTCTGGTCCAACTGAACCGATGACTCACAGCATATAGTTAAGTTCGGGTAACTGAAGACCATTTTAGAAATTTTATGAATGACAATGCGTCGTGTCACCGAGCCACAACTGTACGCAGTTGCCCTGAAGAACATTTTGGATAATTCGAGTGAATGATTCGGCTACCCAAATCGGTCGACATGGATCCCGTCGAACATTTACGGGACGCAATCGAGAAGTCAGTCCGTGCATAAAATCCTGCACCAGTGACACTTTCACAATTATGGACGGCTATAGTGGCAGCTTGGCTAAACGTTTCTGCAGCAGACTTCTGACGAATTGTTGAGTCCATGGCCTGTTGAGCTGCACTACGACGGGCGAAAGGACTGCGACGCTATGTTAGGAGTACCACATGACTTTTGTCAAGTCATGGTAATCTTTCTGTGTGAGAACTATGTCATAAAAAAGAATATATGGTCAAGGATAAGAAGCTAATATTGGTTGTATTTCACAGAGGGTGTATCCGAGAAATGTTAAAGACAATGTCTAGATCCGTTTCAATTTTTTTCTTAAACCAGAAGTTTGCGAATCGAAGACTTCCTCTTCTTGGACTTCCCTTCTGTTGTTACCTACGAGACGACAGACGGTATGTGTAATTGAGCTCTGTGCACTGTCTCGTTTACTGAATAATAATTATCACTTTTCTGGTAAATGTATCTAGATTCATTGTAGGATCCTTTTAGCGAAAGCATACACTGTGTGATCGAAAGTATCCGGACACCTGGCTGAAAATGACATAAGAGTTTGTGGCGCCCTTCATCAGTAGTGCTGGAATTCAATATGGTGTTGGCCAACCCTTAGCCTTGACGACAGCTTCCACTCTCGCAGGCATACGTTCAATCACGTGCTGGAAGGTTTCTTCAGGAAGGGCAGCCCATTCTTCACGGAGTGCTGTACTGAGGAGAGGTATCGATGACTGTCGGTGGGGCCTGGCACGCAGTCGGCGTTCCAAAACATCCCAAAGGTGTTCTGTAGGATTCAGGTCAGGACTCTGGGCAGGCTAATCCATTACAGGGATGTTATTGTCGTGTAACCACTGCGCCACAGGCCGTGGATTACGACCAGATGCTTGATCGTGTTGAAAGATGCAATCGCCACCCCCGAATTGCTCTTCAACAGTGGGAAGCAAGAAGGTGCTTAAAACATCAATGTAGACCTGTGCTCTTATACTGCCACGCAAAACAAGGGGTGCAAGCCCCCTCCATGAAAAAAACGGCCACACCATAACACCACCGCCTCCAAATTTTACTGTTGGCACTACACACGCTGACAGATAACGTTCACCGGGCATTCGCCATACCCACACCCTGCCATCGGATCGCCACGTTGTGTACCGTGATTCGTCACTCCACACAACGTTTTTCCACTATTAAATCGTCCAATATTTACGCTCCTTACACCAACGAGGCGTCATTTGGCATTTACCGGTGTGATGTGTGGCTTATGAGGAGCCGCTCAACCACGCGATCCAAGTTTTCTCACCTCCCGCCTATCATAGTACTTGCAGTGAATCCTGATGCAGCTCGGAATTGCTGTCTGAATAGATGCCTGGCCCTCTTCAATTGTCGGCAGTCTCTGTCAGTCAACAGACGAGGTCGGCCTGTACGCTTTTGTGCTGTACGTGTCCCTTCACGTTTCTTCTTCACTATCACATCGGAAACAGTGGACCTAGGGATGTTTAGGAGTGTGGAAATCTCGCGTACAGACGTATGACACTAGTGACACCCAATCACCAGACCACGTTCGAAGTCCGTGAGTTCCGCAGAGCGCCCCATTCCTCTCACGATGTCTAATGACTACTGAGGTCGCTGATATAGAGTACCTGGCAGTAGGTAGCAGCACAATGCACCTAATATGAAAAACATAAGTTTTGGGGAGTGTTCGGATACTTTTGATCACATAGTGTACTGACTTTCGTATGTGACTTTTACATTGCAGATCCATGTGCCTTGTTTGTGCACACATTGTTTGAGAGCAGAACGACCGATAGTTTGCCGTGTTGTTTAAATATTACTTTCGTACAATGTCGGACTAGTATATTCTCTTCTACGAAGTGCGTATTAATACTTATTATCAATTTTTTGGTGGAAATCAATAAAATATTCTCACGTTGAAAATGCTTTCAAAAGAGTAGCCTCCAGCGCCTGCGACATCAAATGCAAAAGGAAAACGTGATGCCCTATGAAAGTCAGTGAAGGGGATACCATGATACGATAACTGATTACTTAAGTGTGAACTGCAGAGTAATCATGCAGATGTAGATGTATTTCGGTGTGGCGGTCCTCGGCGTATACTTTGCGCTCAATTTTATCTTGAAAGAATTCATCACACGATACAGAATTCCTAGTTGTAACTATACAAGCGTTTAATAAAAGATTAGATAAGTGACGAGATTCCAACACATTGTGGGCTATCCCTTCTAGTGTGCCGACTTATACAGGTTTCGCTAATGCCATTGATCGACAGCTGGCGCTTTCGTAAGCTATTCAACAGACTTGTCAAACTTTGAATCTTGATTTTTGGAAAAGGCTTGAGAAGTGCACCGTACTAGAGCAGAATTTATTACAACTTGAATCGTACTACAATGATGCCAGACATAATCAGCATCCGTGCCCCTTTAGGTGAGCTTCACTTGTGAACTGGCCGTGGAGAGCAGGGGAACTAGAGGCTCTCACCGGCAACATCTGGCTCACTTCACAGGTTTGTTGACAGGGCACCAACTACTATGTTAACTGGCACAGATTGCCACAACTTCTATTCTCTTCGAAAAGTATGAGTGGCGTACACGTTATTTCTTTCTCATAACGATGATGTACGACCAATCGATCGTAGTAGATATATGTAAAAGGAACCATATACATGTGCATACAGGGTTATTACAAATGATTGAAGTGATTTCACAGCTCTACAATAACTTTATTATTTGAGATATTTTCACAATGCTTTGCACACACATACAAAAACTCAAAAAGGTTTTTTAGGCATTCACAAACTTCGATATGTGCCCCTTTAGTGATTCGGCAGACATCAAGCCGATAATCAAGTTCCTCCCACACTCGGCGCAGCATGTCCCCATCAATGAGTTCGAAAGCATCGTTGATGCGAGCTCGCAGTTCTGGCACGTTTCTTGGTAGAGGAGGTTTAAACACTGAATCTTTCACATAACCCCACAGAAAGAAATCGCATGGGGTTAAGTCGGGAGAGCGTGGAGGCCATGACATGAATTGCTAATCATGATCTCCACCACGACCGATCCATCGGTTTTCCAATCTCCTGTTTAAGAAATGCCGAACATCATGATGGAAGTGCGGTGGAGCACCATCCTGTTGAAAGATGAAGTCGGCGCTGTCGGTCTCCAGTTCTGGCATGAGCCAATTTTCCGCGGGCTACGCGTGAAACTTGCCCGCACGCGTTCAACCGTTTCTTCGCTCACTGCAGGCCGACCCGTTGATTTCCCCTTACAGAGGCATCCAGAAGCTTTAAACTGCGCATACCATCGCCGAATGGAGTTAGCAGTTGGTGGATCTTTGTTGAACTTCGTCCTGAAGTGTCGTTGCACTGTTATGACTGACTGATGTGAGTGCATTTCAAGCACGACATACGCTTTCTCGGCTCCTGTCGCCATTTTGTCTCACTGCGCTCTCGAGCGCTCTGACAGCAGAAACCTGAAGTGCGGCTTCAGTCGAACAGAACTTTATGAGTTTTCCTACGTATCTGTAGTGTGTCGTGACCATATGTCAATGAATGGAGTACAGTGAATTTATGAAATCGCTTCAATCATTTGTAATAGCCCTGTACTTAATATGCAAAAACAAAAAAACAAAAAATCAAACTTAGCGAGATAAGTTTATGGGAGCATCCACTGCTCGCCAAGTGGCTACTCCCAACCACTTTCAAATCAATGTTTACAGAGACTAGAGAATTGTCCTAAATTACTCACGCCTGAACGTTCCATTCGCTTGCTAAATTAGTGCACAGGATACTCTTCCCCAGCAGAAACTTTAGCTGTCTGTCTGAGACAAATATAAA
Source organism: Schistocerca cancellata (assembly GCF_023864275.1). Taxonomy (NCBI): domain Eukaryota; kingdom Metazoa; phylum Arthropoda; class Insecta; order Orthoptera; family Acrididae; genus Schistocerca; species Schistocerca cancellata. The sequence goes on along the minus strand of NC_064626.1, from coordinate 810,416,513 downwards.
ATTTTCATGGTGTACTGATAACAGTTATCTAAATTTGTTTCATTAATGAACTGAATCGTACTACTTACATGTAGTCAGTGTACTAGAACGAAATTTGTACTTTCTAAATAATTAACTAAATTGTAATTAAAAACAGAACCACAACATATCTCTCCAGCAGAACGTCTTTTAGTGACCGTAATCTGTCGAATGATAACATTTTTAATCGATAGAGGTATCCGCCAATAGCTGGACATCTGGCAACACACCACCACCAATGGGAACGTAAACAGCATTTGCCTGTGTGCCGATAGTTCTCCGCTGTTCAAAGCACAGGATAATAATTGTCAGGATTGTGTGTGAAGAGGTCATGTACTAGCAGCATCAAAGCTGATACAACGCAGTATGCTTGCAAATCCATGGAGGAGTGTTAACAGCCCCAGCGCTTTGATGTCTGAGTTACCTGCAGAACCGACGGAATTAGTTGATGGATTTGGAGACATTGCCATAAATTTATTGCAGGTTTATAAACGAATATATCGCATATGTATTTTAAAGACGTCAAGAAGCTGAATAAATTGGTAAAGTCTACGACGGAAAGAAGATACGTTTTTCTTAGAGATTCCCAATAGCCCCATCCGATTGCGAAGAGGCGCAGACTCGGTTTTCCACAGGAGGTGCTGTGTGAGACTATAATGTAGTACGATAAGTGTCCTCACAGGAAGCAAAAGAGTTGACTTACTGAAGATTTGTCGCAGTAGTTTCAACTGTTACCTGTAAAACATATGCCACTGGCTGTACAGGCTCCGCTTCGCAAAAGACCTCCAGACTCAAAGACCAAGAGCAACGTAACACGCCACTTAATTCAGTGGAGCGTGCAAGGTTCAGGTCCCCGTCTGACTATCAAGGTTTAGGTTATCAGCGTAAGGTGACGGTACGTTCCTTTGAAAGCGCCACAGACAAATAGCTTCTCAGCCCTTATCCAGTCTGAGTTCCGTTTCCGTCGTGGACAGGATGTCAAGCCCAACTCTTCCTTCCTTCCTTCGTACTTTCTTCCCCAGGCGGGCCATTCGGTATGCTAAATTTAGAGCTGCAGTGCAATTGTCAGTTCTAGCCGCTTCTTTTACAGAGATGGCCGTTGCTGGAGACCGATGAGACCTCGTGGTTATCGGTTTTGCGAATAGGCTACGCCATTCCCGACAATAGAGTAGGAAAGAGGCGAACTGCAGCAATAATCATCATATATGTAGGTGTGCCGTCTCTCAGTATAGTATCACTATTGCGCCAAATGCGTATTAAGAAGCCTTCGATGCTAATGCCTATCGATCAAAAAAAAATGTTTCAAATGGCTCTGAGCACTATGCGACTTAACTTCTGAGGTCATCAGTCGCCTAGAACTTAGAACTAATTAAACCTAACTAACCTAATGACATCACACATACATCCATGCCCGAGGCAGGATTCGAACCTGCGATCGTAGCGGTAGCTCGGTTCCAGACTGTAGCGCCTAGAACCGCACGGCCACTCCTATCGATCACTTCGTATGTAAAAAACAATAGTTATATGTAGACAGATTTCTAAGTAGTCAATATACTTTGTGAATAACATCTTTCATTCTAGATTAATAGCAAAATTTTGAAGTTACTTAAAAATTGTATAAAGTTATTTAAAGCACCATTTTTATTAAATTGGATGTACACACGCAAGAAGATAATTTCATTTCCAGCGATGTAAGTTCTGATTCTTTGCCTACAGTTGTAATCCCTCAGATTCTGCCGCTGATCCTCTCGATCGGCCCGAGGGACTGTTCAAATGGTTCAAATGGCTCTGAGCACTATGGGACTTAAACATCTGAGGTCATCAGTCCCCTAGAACTTAGAACTACCTAAACCTAACTAACCTAAGGACATCACACACATCCATGCCCGAGGCAGGATTCGAACCTGCGACCGTAGCGGTCACGCGGTTCCAGACTGAAGTGACTAGAACCGCACGGCCACACCGAGGGACTGTAGGGGGAGAGATGTTGTTCTGGGTGCCACAAGAAGAGCTAGTGTGCAAGTGACATGGTACCTCACTGTGCAAGTCTTACATCTCCTCCCGACACACTACTCTGGGCAGCGACCCACTTGTCATCCACACCATCCACAACTGCAAACAGCAGTGTCGAGTGTCCACTGTACTTGCACCACACACTGCACCGGCTTCGCATGCGGTTGAGCGACCGCCACACCCACACCAGTCACAACCGCAAGCAGTAGCATAGAGAGCCTGGGGTACATCCACCACACAGTGCACCAGCTCCGCAAGTAGTTGAGCAACCGCCACACCCGTGTCAGCCAAAACTGCTTACAGCTGCGTACAGCGTCCGCTTTATCTGCACCATTCAGGACATTGGCTCCATCTGCGGGTGAGCAACCGACACACCTGCACCTCCGCAAAGCAGCATGCTCTCCTCCAGCAGTCCATAAGCACCTCAGAGTCGAGCGAATGCATGGACTCTGCCGCAGATTTAGCAGTACAGTGTCTCCCCTGTTCAATATACAGTGCCTCTCCTGCTCCACCTACAGCGATTTCACTGTCACACATGGTGCTCTCACTGTGAAACCTTGTCTTCCACAGTAAAAAAGTAGCGTCAGTTCTTTCAAACCAACGGTATTGCGCACGAACAAAACAATAATTTCTGCACAACTTTTAATAACATTCTACGCTTTCAATATGCTTTTCGTTACAATATTTCTAATTTCTGCACAACTTTTATTAACATTTAGCTTTTTCCAGTATGTCTTATGTTCATGTTTTTGTATTCATGTTATATTTCTAATTTCTGCATAACATTTTGCAGTTTTAATATGTTTAATATGCTCGTATAACATTTCTTGTTTTCATCCACAAATGGTATCTCTGCTTGTCAAAGCCATTGGCCACAATTTCTTGGAATTTCCTATATATATATATATATATTTCTTTAGTTAAATGAATTTCTGCCGTTAATGAAGTCCAATCCTAAATTAAAGTTAAATGCAGACCGCCAGTAATTTATTACATACATTTCTTGTCACACTATACACTATGTGATCAAAAGTATCTGGACACCCCCAAAACATACGTTTTTCATATTAGGTGCATTGTGCTGCCAGATACTCCATATCAGTGACCTCAGTAGTCATTAGACATCGTGAGGGAGCAGAATGGAGCGCTCAGAGGAACTCGCGGACTTCGAATGTGGTCAGGTGATTGGGTGTCACTTGTGTCATATGTCTGTACGAGAGATTTCCACACTACTAAACATCCTTAGGTCCACTGTTTCCGATGTGATACTGAAGTGGAAACGTGAAGGGACACGTACAGCACACAAGCCTAGAGGAGATCTCGTCTGTTGACTGACAGAGACCGCCGACAGTTGAAGAGGATCGTAATATGTAATACGACACAGGAATTCCAAACTGTATCAGGATCCACTGCAAGTACTATGACAGTTAGGCAGGAGGTGATAAAACCTGGATTTCATGGCCCGGCGGTTTGTCAAAAGCCACACATCACGCTGGTAAATGCCAAACGACGCCTCGCTTGATACAAGGAGAGTAAACATTGGACGATTTAACAGTGGAAAAACGTTTTGTGGTGTGACGAATCACGGTACACAATGTGGTGATCCGATGGCAGGGTGTGGGTACTGCGCGTGCCTGGTGAACGTCATCTGCCAGCTTGTGTAGTGTCAACAGTAAAATTCGGTGGCGGTGGTGTAAAGGTGTGGTAGTGTTTTTCATGGAGGGGGCATGTTGTTTTGCGTGGCAATATCACAGCACACGCCAATATCAATGTATTAAGCACCTTCTTGCTTCCCACTGTTGAAGAGCAATTCGTGGATGGCGACTGCATCTTTCAACACGATCGAGCACCTGTTCATAATGCACGGCCTGTGGCGGAGTGGTTGCACAATAACACCCCTGTCATGGACTGGCTGCGCAGAGTCCTGACCAGAGTCTTATGGAACATCTTTGGGATGTTTTGGAACGTCGACTTCGTGCCAGGACTCACCGACCGACATCGGTACCTCTCCTCAGTGCAGCACTCCGTGAAGACTGGGCTACCATTCCCCAAGAAACCTTCCAGCACCTGATTGAACGTATGCCTGCGAGAGTGGAAGATGTTATCAAGACTAAGGGTGCGCCAACACCTTACTGAATTCCAGCATTACCGATGGAGGGCGCCACGAACTTGTAAGTCTTTTCAGCTGGGTGTCGGGATACTTTTGATCACATAGTATATCTGTGACCCTGTTGAGTTGCAATCTTTAGCATTCAATCAACATAAAAAGAAATGCAGATCACTGTTCATTTCAATGTCAATATTTATTCACAGTGGTGACCCTGCGTGACTCTTGATTGTTAATTCAAAATAACGTAAAAAACGTGCAGATCAGAATACTTGTAGGTGTATTACCATATTTAGCAGGTGTTCATACCAGTTTTACCAGCGAAAAATTATTTTTCTGATAAACTGTTTTATATGTCAATTGCACACTGACAGTAAAAAGAATTATGAGGGTGGACAGCCATTGGCATTGAGTTTTTCATATTTTTTCATTTTGATTTAGAGTGTGTTTGCGGATGCATGGCACAAGTGGACTTGCAATTTGAGATATATCAGTGCACTCAAGGATATGTTGGAGACTGTCTTTGCCAAGCAGACAGTCTAAGGAAAATCTCATTTTGGAGTCTAACTAATTGTCCTCATCGAGACTGATTTGCAGTAAATTCGCTTTTTGTGCTTTGGTCATCCCGCCATTCGAAATGTAACCACTGAGTCACAGAATCAGGAGTTCTCCATCAAGAGTTACCACTGAAGGAGTAAATAATGGTCATAGCGTAAGTTCAGTAACTCATGGAGTCTCCAAACAAATGTGTGTATGTATGTGTGTGTGTTTGTGTGTGTGTGTGTGTGTGTGTGTGTGTGTGTGTGTTCATGTGTAGACAGACTGGAACAACATAGACTAAGTTTGGACTGATCAAGGTGAGCCATGCCGGCTTTGCGGCTTTCGATATTTGTTCAGAGATGCTAACTTTTTGACACTTGTGAGACCGTCGCGATGTGGCGCTGCAGGGAGCGGATCGAGAGGCGAGCGGAAGTGAGTTGAGTTGTGAGGTGGAGAGGAGACGGCGCGATTACCCAAGGAGGGGAGGTACGCTGGTCGGTGAAGAGGTGTTTCGAAAAGGCATTGTACCGGCGACAGTTGTAACGGCTGTGACTTGAGATGGTCTGCGCAGCCAAGCAGTTGGTGGCCGTTAACTGATGACACTTTATTGGGAGATTGTACTGGCGACCTACTTCTCTGATGCTGTTGGACGATTATTTCTTTTAATGAGTATTTTTGGGCAAAGTTTTGCAATTGTAAGTGAACTTAGTGTAACCCTTTAGGCATTCAGTGTATTGTTTTTTTTAATATTAAAAGGTATTGTCTTTCTCTTCTGACAAGCTAACTGATGGGTTTCATGTGCAAATGTTCTCACTTGAAGTTCGACGATTTTTGTCTGTTGATTGATTTTAATAAATATTGTGAACAATAAAAGGTGAATGCTCCCCACACCCAATACGTGCAGTCCTTGTGCTCAGTCCTTTGGGCGTTTTATGATACGCCGAGGTAATACCGGTTTCACAAAGTATATAATACGAGGGTTATCCACAAAGTACATTACGTTTTGGAATTAAAAATAAATAAAGTATTGGAAATTTTTTTTATTATATACAGATGAAAGCCACACTTATCGTAGCGATGAACGAGCTTGGAAATTCCTTCGTCGTAAAATTCGGCCGCCTGCGCCTTCAACCACGTGGTTACCTCTTCTTGAAGCTGTGCGTCGTCATCAAAACGCTGCATAGCCAACCACTTCTTCATTGCTGGGAATAAGTGGAAGTCGCTCGGTGCCAGGTCGGGACTGTACGGCGGATGAGAAAGCAACTCCCACTTAAAAGATTCGAGAACTCCACGAGTGGCATTTGCCTTGTGATCCGGGGCGTTGTCTTGAATCAGCAAGGTCTTTGAGCCCAACTTTCCCCTGCGCTTGTATTGTATTGCTCTTCTGAGGTTGTGCAGAGTTTGGCAATACCTTTGAGAGTTTATTTTAGTGCCTCTTTCCAGGAAATCCACAAAAATCGTATTTCTATCGGGTTACTGATTAACCACATGGTTGAATGCGCAGGCGGCCGAATTTTACGACGAAGGAATTTCCAAGCTTGTCCATCGCTACGATAAGTGCCTTAATTTAAATGGCAACTATGTAGAAAAGTAGTATTTAAGTGTGGCTTTCATCTGTATATAATAAAAAAAAATTCCAATACTTCATTTATTTTTAATTCCAAAACGTAATGTACTTTGTGGATAGCCCTCGTATGTTCCGTAGAGTAAATTTTCTGTATGATCAGGCAACACCTCAACTGTTCACTGATCATAGCAGAAAATTGACCGTTTTGGGGATGTGTTACATAAGTCGGCATTATTTTGCCTCCTTACATGATAAACTATCAAATTAATTTGGTCAATTAGATTAACATATTTATATAATTTGGAATCTAATATCAGGTGGGGTTATCAAATTATTAATAGTACTGGTTGATACGGGACAGTTTCGCACTAAAAATTGTATTACTGCATGCTTTACAAAACTAATTTTTCCGCTATCTAGGATAGCTAGAGAGTCTGAGAAAGCGACAAATTTTGAGCAGTTAGGAGTCTTTTGCTCGGCGGCTGAAGGGTAGAATTTTTACAGACCACTGCTAAGCCGTACTGTGGTGCAGTCCAGAGAGCACCACCTCCCTGTGTCAGGGGCGTGGGCGAAAGTTGAAAGGAGGCAGTAAGGAGCCATCTAACAAGAAACACTTGCTGCAATTTTTTCTGCCCCATCTGAATGTGTTTCCTGTCACCACATAGGCGCCCGGCAGTCAAAGTTAAGAAATCTTCCCTCGCAGAACACATAGCACGTTCCCGGCGTTGTTTCCAGAAGGTCCTATGATTGGCCAAACGCTTCAGATGGAAGTTGCTTCAAATTGTTGAAAGAGCTTCTAGAAAATGTTTTGTACAAATTGCTCAAGACTGGCCAACGGTTTCATGTCTAGAAATAGTAGGAGGAAATCATGTTCTAAGAAACACCATCATTGGCTGAGTCGAGAGTCCACATTAGTGAACCAAGATTTCCTAATATCGAGACAGTAGATGTCCTGAACTCTCTGGTGGGTATCCAGCCAACACACATCGCCGGAGTGCGTATTATTTGTTTGACACATTGCTGGCAAAGCGTCCAGCGATCGCTCTCAAACTTGGTCTGAGAAAGTGCCGATTGTGTCACTTGAAGCAGTATCACTTTGTTTCTCCATGAGCAGAGGTACGAATCTGTGCTTCTCCATGGAGCTTTAGGCATTCACTTACGATCACTCACTTCAGTCAAGCGTCTGCTCCTGGAAAGCGTGCAAGCAGATTGCACTGGCTCATGAATGGACTCAGTATTTGTGTAATTTGAATGTAGGAGTTTGTGTACGTAACCATACATCTCCTGTGTCGCTAAATTCACATCTACACATCATACTTTGTTTCCATGCCGTCCACGGATCGACAAGGCAGACATGCTCTCCACTCGACTATTTATAGTGATGTACACGCCACAGCTTGAGAAATAGGGAACTGTAACGATAAATGTGTTCAGTTCCAGTAGATTTCTTCTCTGAGCACTCTATTGTCAGCGCCAATGAGGCTAGACAGTATTAATCATTTAATTGTGCCTGTCGTGAAAACTGGGGCGTGATCTTGTATCAATCTTAAACCTAGTCTAACCAGTAGAATTAACTGAATGTTGTAATTGAACAGATTCTATCTTGAATTTTCCTTGCTTTTTGGTATTAAGTATTTTGATAGCATCCCGCTATTTTTATTTAACTAGGATTAGTCTTTATCCCACTGATTCTGAGTAGGCTATATAAAAACATTAATTAGTTAGTACCAATTAAATAATTTTTGTGTAACATCTGAGGTGAGTCAACCACAGCAGGACTCATCAGATGGCAACATAAGCATAACAGCATCATGATACACAGTGTTACAACACTACCGGGAAACAGACGCAACACTGTCAAGAAATGTGTTCAGTGGCGTATTATGAGCGTGATGTGGGTTTGTAGCGTTGCTGTTTCTTTTGTCACCGTCATCGCCGATGAGTTGGTCCTCTGTAGACATGCCTATGCACCCTTTCTTTTGACTCTGCAAGCAGAAATTGTGCTGAGTTTAGAGTTGAACAGTGTCTACAACATTCATTCTAGAGTACAAGCATCCCCCAACGACGAGTACATAGTCCTATTGAACAGGTTCAGCCATTCGAACAGGGTCCCATTCCGAAGCTGCGGTAAGCTGTATGGACGTATCGCCAGACTGCTGCACGTATTGGATACAGTGTATCGGTGGTGCGTCTCTGATTTCAACAGAGTTCTGCAGAACATTCCCACACCTGTAGATCAGATTCTGGACCTTCGCGAAGTACAGTCGCACTTCATGATCGACGCACTGCATGAGCAGCAGTGACCGACGGAACATCATCCAGAACAGCCTCTGGGCACCTGGACCATTGGGAACCGTCTGCTTGGAGCACAGTTAAGATCACGTGTGCCTCTGGCTACACTGGTGTGGAGGAGTGGACCGGAGATTGGAGTGGGGCTCTGTTGTCTTCAGTGATGAGAATAGGTTCATGAGTGACGGACGTATCCAGACAAGATCAGGTGCCTACTTCACAGTGCATTCGCCGACGACACACAAGTCCCGTTCTAGGTTTCATGGTTTGGGGGGGAGGGGGGGAATCATTTACAATTCGCGATCACATTTGGTGTTCCTGCAGGATAAAATAACGCGTGTCCCCTACGTTGCACGGCCTGTTATCCCCATGTTACTGCCGTTACTTCGACCGGAATGTGATGCGCTTTTTCAGCACGGCCATGTAGGTCGACATACGCTTGCTGAGACGCTACGTGGTCTTCGTGGTGCAGAACCGTTGCCTTGGCAACCGAGATCACCAGATCTCCCGCCGGTTGAGTACGTATGGGGCACGATAGGGAGGAACTTATAAGTTCTCCAGAACCCGCAAGAACCACTGCCAAATTATAAGGAAAGGCAGAAGATGCCATTCAGCGCCTTAATGACATTTTGCATGAGAGAATGCACGTCTGCGTTGTCGCCAGTATGGGGTATACTGTGAACTGATGCGACGTTTGGGCGCCCTTTACTGTGACATGCGTGTTTCATTTAGTCTGAATTAGTTATCTATTCTCTTAAAATTATGAACTACCTGTCACATCACTTGTGAAGGCCGTGTCCTTGGGGATTCTTCATTTTTTTTCCGGCAGTGTGTGTGTAACACCCGTTAACTGTGGGGCGCTGAAGATGATGGAGAACTGGTGGCCGACGGTCATGCGATATTCCCCCCTGTGACGCAAGTCATGGCAGTGAAGTATGTGCGAGTAGGTTGTACCAAATCGACACAGTAAGATAGATCGACGTGGAGATGTGACAGAAAGGCAGAAAAAAAGCTATCGTGTTTGGACGTGCGATTACCACATAATGAATAAAGTTTCCCGAATATTTCATATACCAACGAGTCTGTCAGGAATGTGGTGCCATAGCATAGGAACAGTGGTCGTAGAGACATCTTAAGCGACAGGGATCGCACACGGTCGCCCGGCTTTACAATGAAAATCGATTTCCAATCCTACAAGAACTGCTGCTCCCAGTGAATGCAGGTTCCGAGCGAACACTACGAAGGGAACAGTACGAATTTGACATCTTGAGTTGGGTATCTAGAAACAAACATAGCAGCTCATAAAGCTGGAAGTCTTTGGTCGGTCAAACAACACAGAAACTGAGCTGCAGCTGCCCGAGGGGGCGTAGTGCGGCTCGACGAGTGGCGATTTTAACTCTTTTCAAATGATGTGACGTGTCGAGTGCATCGACGGCATCTTGACACGTTAACCCACAGTGTGCGGAGGGTGTAGTCTAAGCTGTAAGAAGTTCTGCCATGGTTTGGGGATGTTTTTCATTTAGGTTACTGTGAGCATGGGCCAAGATGTACATTTCAACATTCACGGTGTCCATGTGTTGCCCTTCTTCTACATCTTCTTCATGAGCGTGCTGTGGACACCCCCGTCTTGCAAGATAACAACAGCCGTGTTCAGAGAACTGCCCGCATAAGTTCCTGGATTGGCGAACAATCAGGCATCCTACCGCACGTCGAGTAGCCTGCTAAACCACCCCGTCTTAGTTTTATACAAAATGTCTGGGACTATTACGAACAATGTGTGAAATGTAACAGACAATATCCCCGAAATTTGTTACCTCTATGAGATGTAATCATCTTTGAGCCGCTTGCGCTGGATACCTGATATCTGAAAAAAACACTTGTGGACTCGCCTCCTTGTCGAGTTGAGGCCATTATCAAAGCCGGAGGCTGTGTTAATCGGTGTCAGTCTGATGTCTCCTCGAGGGAGACTAATTTTGTGGCCCGTGTATTTACAGTTGAGGTAGCAGAATGTTTATTCTGCATTACACGAATACTCATTCTATCATTTTACTTAACAGTGTTCCGCTAGAAAAACCTCGCCTTTACACGAGCATACCGAGCATATCCAGTGAAGGAAACACTGAAGAATGCTGAGCAGATATCACCAGACTGTAAAAAACCAGTAGAAATGATTTCAGTTACTATTATTATTATTGTTATTGTTAACGTCATTTAGATTATTTACTCAAGTGAGAAGAAATGAAGGCCGTGGCTAGATAGAAATTAATTTATTTCAGACATCGTTGTATGGTTCAAACAAATCTACCACTTGTTTTGTTATGTCCAGTTCTCCGTTTCAGAGATTTTCGTTCCCGGGCGCCAGGCCATAGTATTATGCCCTATGTTAAAATTTCTATGTCGGTAAATTTCTCCATTTATGACCCGTACAGTAGCTAGAGTGATTTCTCATTCGCCTCTTTTCCTCCTATAAATTGTACTTGCTTGAACGGCTCGAGGCGGCAGTCAATCGCACGTTGAGCAATGTCAAAATGTTTCAGCTGATCAATGTACTTCATACACCATCAGTCTTTCAAAGCATATGTTGCCGAAAGACTGAGACTTTTTGATTTCTGTGCCCATTGTCGCAGAACATTTGCAACATTATGGCCTTAACGCAACCGGAAAAGTGTCTGGATCAATAAATACGTGGGTCAATAAATACGTGGAAGAGGCAACGATCAGCTAAATTTTCCCTTTGGATGGCCTCCTGGCTGCAGATCGAGTGCAGCCCCTCACAACACAGAATAGGGTAGAACGCGATCATTGAACTTGGCCGCAGATGTTACAAGCAGCATGGCTTTCAGGCGGAACGCAAAGATGTTAGGGAATGAGCGGAATTTACGGAATAAACTGTGGAGTCTGACGCGACATCCACTCAATACTCCCGCATATTTCACATGCCGTTGTCGACAGGCAACTTTAAGTCAAATACCTCTACACAGTTTCGGCAGTGTGACATTCCGCAGCACAGTAGTACTCTAAAGTTTATTTTGTGCGATGGAAGCTCATAGCGTATAACGAATACAGAAATTTCGATTGTAAAAATGACTGTATCTTTTAAGTACATTACTAGAGCTGCACTAAATACAGTCACCGTTACAGATAAGCCTGTTTAAAAGTGGCAACTTGGTCGCTCACTAGTGTTAATACTACTCTCACACATGGCTAAGAGTTGTGAGGATTTATTTATCAGCCGATAAATGTTTATTGTGCAGCTTACAGAAACCGGAAACTCCCCCATGGTCATCCCATCCCCCTGTTCCCTGAAGGTCGCCATTTCCCCTCCCCCTTTCAAGGTCTCCTTTTGGTATATGAGGTCATGATGTACAAGTCACTGACATATTTCACCGTACTTCATGATCTTTAAAGTGCGTAAATTGAATATACGTAGCAGATGAAGCTATTAGTGGATTAATGAAATCTGAAGAAGGCAATAAATTGAAAAAACCGGTAATGTTGACGTGATAAATAATCATTATATAAACATTTACCAGACCGCATACTTCTTTTTAATATTATTTCAGTTCTTCAAAAAATTGATAGCATTATCACATTCAGTGGTTTCCCCTGTCTTCCAGTCTCTGAATGCAATTACAACCAACATTTCTTATCAACAACATCCAAATCATAAAATTAAACTTCTTAGTGTATCATGTTGATTCTCTACATTAGTCATAAAATCTTTTAATAAATTTGTAGGTCATAAAACAATTGTTTCAAAATCCATCTCTGAGACCTGATAGTCAAGGGAAGGCAGGATTCGGTTACGATTGTGGACGGGACAGTAATCAGTTACTATTGGTTGCCTTCTACAGTTACACATAATTTATTTTAAACTAGTAATTCCAGACTCAACAATAAATAAAATACCACACGTTATTAATGAAAGAATAAACAACTGTGCAAATAATAGGGTTTTCAGTGGGCTACAATTTACCAAATCACCATTAAATACAGATACAACAGATAATGTTTTAAAAACAAGCCACTGTGATCTGGGCAGAAGGCCTTAAATGCCAGGAATGGAAATAAATTAAAAATTGTTTAAAACGCGCAGAAACTTACAAATTACAGGTACTGAAATATTAAAGGCAAGTGGCCACAAACACAGCAGAAGGCATCAGACGCCAGGAATGGCAGTAAATAAGATTTTAAACTCTTACTGCGTAAATACAAATACCAAATTAGAATTTTAAGGCAGGTGACCACAATCACGGCTGAAGGCCTTACACGCCAAGAATGCCAATAAATTAAGAATTTTTTAAGAACTCGCTGCAATTTACAACTTACAGGTATTGAAATATTAAAGGTAAGTCACCACAAACACAGCAGAAGGCATCAGACACCAGGAATGGCAGAAAATAAGGTTTTAAGGCTTACTGCTAAAATACAAATACCAAATTAGAATTTTAAGACAAATGACCACAATCACGGCTGAAGGCTTTACACACAAGGAATGGCAATAACACAAAAAATTTAGAAACCTGCTGCAAAACAGCAAATACAATAGCAAAAGTTAATAAAAAAAACAAGCAACTGATCACCAAATGGGTGAAATAAGATGATGGTAACCTTTGTAACACAAGGGGTCACAGACAGTGCTCCAGGAATGGATCTCTGAGAAGATGCGGCGCCGGCCGGAGTGGCCGAGCGGTTCTGGGCGCTACAGTCTAGAACCGTGCGACCGCTACGGTCGCAGGTTCGAAACCTGCCTAGGGCATGGATGTCCTTAGGTTAGTTAGGTTTAAGTAGTTCTAAGTTCTAGGGGACTGATGACCTCAGAAGTTAAGTCCCATACAGCTCAGAGCCATTTGAACTATTTTTGAAGGTGTTGCAACAAACACTTTCGCGAGCGATGAGATAGGCAGCCAAGAGTTGCATTCACTTCACAAGGTGGTAACTCAGACTAGTGGTAGTCTAACGAATGACTAATGATAATGTTGCTAAAGCTACATGATGTCCGATATACCAAATGCAATGATGGAACAATACACGAACCCAGGTCACTGGAAAATCGGGAGATATCACAATGGTGGAAGTTTCTCTACTTGGATTGAAATGCACTCAACTTAAAGCTTGCTGGATCCGGTTTACGACGACGTCGTGCACCCTCGTGACCACAGCCCTTCCATCTGGCAGTCCATAGAGGCCACCAGCAGTCCCAACGTGTTCGCGCACCGCGCGGACCTGGCTCCTCCTGAGTCCGCAGCGGTCGCTTACACGATCCGGAAAAACAACGACGTCACCCCAAAGATAGAGCAACAGTTACTACATATCGATAACAGCCGCTGCTGCCACTAGCGGACAGGCAACGTTCGCGAAACCGAGTGGTGCCAGACAACCACAATACCGTCTGGCCTCTAACAGAGGGCGGAAACCTACAAACAGCACCAACGCGAGCCGCAGCACAGCTCAATCTCAGTATAGGCAATGTCTGCACAGGTCAATAACCTGGTCCCCCTATATGGACTGGATTATCTTACGCTGTTAAGAAATTGTTGAAATCTGTGTGTAATTGCCTTAATAAATTATAAGCTTAGCAAGGAGAAATTGAAGCACTACACTGGATTCTAAATGCATATGCAGTGCTTCTAACGCTTGTAGCCTGATGGTCGATATGCAGTGCGAATGTTGTGTGCGTTGCCAGATATTAGCTCACCATAATATTATTGCACCTGGAAGTGAGGGAGGCCGACCTCTGTGGCCGAGCGGTTCTAGGCGCTTCAGTCTGGAAACACGCTGCTGATACGGTCATAGTTTCGAATCCTGCCTCGGGCATGGATGTGTGTGATGTCCTTAGGTTAGTTAGGTTTAAGTAGTTCTAAGTCTAGGGGACTGATGACCTCAGATGTTAAGTCCCATAGTGCTGAGAGCCATTGAACCATTTGGAAGTGAGGGTGCTTCGGTCGGCTTATCACGAGTCTGTACCGTAATAGTTTACGAGGACACGCTGAACTACTTGATAGTATATGCGCAGCTGTCTTGAAATTATTCACAGTTCGACGCTTTTTTTTAGTCAGCCCAGTATTTGTTTTCTGTAACGTCACCGCATGTTTCCTCCAACAGCAACTGGAGGCCAAACGCAATAACATTGTGGTCGGGTAGTATGTAAAACTGAGAGTACAAACATCACCGGCCATATGGCGGTCGGCAAGAAGCGCAGTAGAGGTAATAGCTTAGAGCCCTAGACAAAGAGGTGCCGCAGCGAAGACATAAATTAGGAGAAACATGCGGAGAGGTACGTTAAGTAGTCATCAATTCGAACGTCAGAATAAACTCCACAGCACTGTATTTTGATCTGATGCTCCTCTAGAGGTATGTTAACAGTACACACCAACCTTTTTATTCAGAAAAATGACAACTAAGGAAAACACCGGCAGTTATTGTATGCATGACGTTGCAAGAGCTCAAATCTTAATGAGTCTACGACAGTATTACGAGAGATTTCTGATCATAAACTCTATTATGTGGGAATTTACTGATTGGTGAGTCAGTGCTACAGTCGTAATTCATGTCACCCTGATTCAACACCACACTCCCTTTTCCACCTCATGCAGAGGTTCTTGATGTAACTGAAAATGATTATCAGACGTCGATTGGTCTCCTAGTTCATGTACACTGATAAATGGAGCCATACATCATAGAAAACTAGCATTCCAGTTCAAAGACATTGAACGCTGCTCTCATTGCTCTCCTTACGCTCATTTTCGTTTCGTTCAGCTTTAGTTTGTCAGCTGGACTTTACTTCCTTTGAATCTGAGATTAAGTTCTCGTCGTTTACGCAGCTGTTTTCTAACACGTCTATTAAACCATGGTTGGTCTTTCCCATCCCTTAAGACCTTACTCGGAACATACTTGTCTAAGGCATATTGCACGATACCTTTGAATTTTTTTCATTTTGATTTCCACATCTTCGGTAGACACCCTGTTCTGACGAATGTTTACTGCTGTTTCCTGTCTGTGTTGTGTTCAAAAATGTATGTGTGAATTTCTAAGGGACCAAACTGCTGAGGTCATCGGTCCCTAGACTTACACACTACTTAAACTAACTTATGCTAATAACAACAAACAAACACACACACACACACACACACACACACACACACACACACACACCCATGCCCGAGGGAGGACTCGAACCTCCGACGAGAGGGACCGCGCAGTCGGTGACATGGCGCCTCTAACCGCGCGGCCACTCGGCGCACCCTGTCTTTGTTAACTGTTAGCAATAAATGTAGTGTGAGGCTGTCGTCAATATGTTCTAGAGTGGACACCGCATCATATCCTTCCAAGCAAAGAATAATTTCTTCCTCTGTGGGCTGCAGCCACAGAATACGATACCTTTAGTAAGTGAAAATAGGAAGTGAAAAATCAACTTTTTCTCAGTCACCTCTAAATTCTACCAATATCTGTAATGCAAATGTCGCAGAGCTTGGACGTTTAAGAAGATGTACAGGGTGTTACAAAAAGGTACGGCCATACTTTCAGGAAACATTCCTCACACACAAATAAAGAAAAGATGTTATTTGGACATGTGTCCGGAAACGCTTTATTTCCATGTTAGAGCTCATTTCAGTTTCGTCAGTATGTACTGTACTTACTCGATTCACCGCCAGTTGAAGGAAGGTAATGTTGACTTCGGTGCTTGTGTTGACAAGCGACTCATTGCTCTACAGTACTAGCATCAAGCACATCAGTACGTAGCATCAACAGGTTAGTGTACATCACGAATGTGTTTTTGCAGTCAGTGCAATGTTTACAAATGCAGAGTTGGCAGATGCCCATTTGATGTATGGATTAGCACGGGGCAATAGCCGTGGCGCGGTACGTTTGTATCGAGACAGATTTCCAGAACGAAGGTGTCCCGACAGGAAGACTTTCGAAGCAATTGATCTGCGTCTTAGGAAGCACGGAACATTCCAGCCTATGACTCGCGACTGGGGAAGACCTAGAACGACGAGGACACCTGCGATGGACGAGGCAATTCTTCGTGCAGTTGACGATAACCGTAAAGTCAGCGTCAGAGAAGTTGCTGCTGTACAAGGTAACGTTGACCACGTCACTGTATGGAGAGTGCTACGGGAGAACCAGTTGTTTCCGTACCATGTACAGCGTGTGCAGGCACTATCAGCAGCTCATTGGCCTCCACGGGTACACTTCTGCGAATGGTTCATCCAACAATGTGTCAATCCTCACTTCAGTGCAAATGTTCTCTTTACGGATGAGGCTTCATTCCAACGTGATCAAATTGTAAATTTTCACAATCAACATGTGTGGGCTGACGAGAATCCGCACGCAATTGTGCAATCACGTCATCAACACAGATTTTCTGTGAACGTTGGACAGGCATTGTTGGTGATGTCTTGATTGGGCCCCATGTTCTTCCACCTACCCTCCATGGAGCACGTTATCATGATTTCATACGGGATACTCTACCTGTGCTGCTAGAACATGTGCCTTTATAAGTACGACACAACATGTAGTTCATGCACGATGGAGCTCCTGCACGTTTCAGTCGAAGTGGTCGTACGCTTCTCAACAACAGATTCGGTGATCGACGGATTGGTAGAGGCGAACCAATTCCACGGCCTCCACGCTCTCCTGACCTCAACCCTCTTGACTTTCATTTATGGGGGCATTTGAAAGCTCTTGTCTACGCAACCCCTGTACCAAATGTAGAGACTCTTCGTGCTCGTATTGTGGACGGCTGTGATACAATACGCCATTCTCCAGGGCTGCATCAGCGCATCAGGGATTCCATGCGACGGGGGGTGGATACATGTATCCTCGCTAACGGAGGACATTTTGAACATTGCCTGTAACAAAGTGTTTGAAGTCACGCTGGTACGTTCTGTTGCTGTGTGTTTCCATTCCATGATTAATGTGATTTGAAGTGAAGTAATAAAATGAGCTCTAACATTGAAAGTAAGTGTTTGCGGACGCATGTCCACATAACATATTTCTTTCTTTGTGTGTGAGGAATGTTTCCTGAAAGTTCAGCTGTACCTTTTTGTAACACCCTGTATAATACATAGTTAGAGTTCCCATCATATAAAAACAAAATTGGGTCACTTGGAATAAAAAGTGAAAGGACACTAGTGCGATAAACCAGCCGTGTGCGAAAACTGCTCGTTGAGCTCGACAACATTTGCGAGTAAACACACGTCAGGCAGAAGCAGCGCTCGTTAAGTGGGTCAGCAAGTAATGCGACGCCCGGACATAAACTGGAACCGACGAGAGAGCACCGCAACGCGCCTGTTTCGCTGTCATCCGGTTCTCAGTGGCACCGCTGACAACAAAACATTTCTCTCGCGAAATACGCGATTTTGTTACAGATGCTTTGCAGCTTCTGCTGGGTGAAACACACCGCGTCGCGTCGAACTGGTTCCTCCTCGCCGCAGAGACGGACTAACGTCAGGGGCGCGTGAAAGAGAAGCTGTATTTGTGTCAGCACTTCCCCGATTGGCTGCAGCTGTCAACACGCTGTTTCCGTAGAAACAAGGAGCTTAGCGCTCGGTCTCCTTCTGCGCCAGGGATGCACAGACCGCTATCTGCGGGCAGTGTGCGGCCAGCCGCTGGTGTGATGATGGGACGCCCCTTACCGTCCGTTCTTGTAAACTTCATATTATTTCATTTTTTAATTACCTTAGAATCACTACCGGAAAGAACAGGGTGGACCCTTGTAAAACTAGTTCTTTCGAGACGCAGCAGTATAGTTGGCAACGGAGCAGTGGGATGCCAACGCCGAATAATAGCTTGTTTCACGGCGCCTTATTTCTGATTGCGCACCTGCGCAACAAAGCTGTCACTGCAACAAACACTACAAGTTTTCCTCACTTACCCATTGATGTAAAATCCCTGACAGACAGCAAGCTGGCCCCAGTGGCAGAGCGGCTCTAGGCGCTTCAGTCTGGAACCGCGCGACTGCTACGGTCGCAGGTTCGAATCCTGCCTAGGGCATGGATGTCTGTGTTGTCCTTAGGTTAGCTAGGTTTGAGTAGTTCTAAGTTCTAGGGGACTGACGAGCTCAGATGTTAAGTCCCATAGTGCTCAGAGCCATTTGAAGAGACAGCAAAGTAAAATTTGAAATTAAACTGTAAACGTTTCTCTTTGACAACTCCTCCTACTCAGCAGAAGATTATCTATTACCGTACTGGGTGAATGGTGATAGGTAGGAATTACTGACTAACATGCGTCTGTCTTTAATTAAAAAACGAAAAAAACTAATAAATTATCAGCATGGAGTTATACTTACAAAAAAATTATATCGATATATAATGACTTTTTCCACATCATTATTTATCATTCAAATGATACATGAATCATTAAAGTATCTAACTATTGATATATCACAAACCACGATATAGTCTTACATATTTTGAAAACCTCAAAATTATATTCAAAAGTAAAATCAAGCAGATGATCAAAGTAGAAGTACGTTCCAACTGTGCTATGTTTGGTTATTCCTGAAAAACTGACAGAGTTACTGGCGAGGAATGTTCCGGGAAAAGAAGCAAATAGGCTACTGTTGAAAAGGTGGGCCTACGTCTTACGCAGGTTAAGCACTAAAAAAATTACTTACATATATGTTAAAGCAAAATATCCATTTTACGGGATCTTAAGCGTTTGAGACCGTTCCCTTAATCACAGTTATAGCATTCCACAACGCAGGAAGATGTTTAACAATTTTTTTTATTCTGAATGACGCATCATAGATAAGATTTCAAAGTGAGACTAATGCGCTGACACTCTATTCTGCCTGGAAGTATATCTTTACGCAGTTCTGATTCTTTGACATTTCTATAATCTTTCACTTTTTGGACGTGCACAAGATACGATGGTATGTTTCCCTCTTTCCTCATTGCATATGTTTGTGTGCTAAAAATAACACCTAGGTAAGTTTTTGACAAAGCTGAACATTTGAAAGCGGAAACAGTGACAAACAAGAATCAGTACCAGGTACCAAACAAGCATTTGTTTCGGAATTCCATTTTCATTTGCCATCGATACAAATACATTAAAAGTGAAATAAAATGCATTGCGAAAGCGTCCTTTCACATCACATCCTTTTCCTCTTGATTATTCAAAATATATCAACAAAAACAATTTATCTTGACGAGGCCAAATGTGTCGTATTACCAGAGCAAATGGTTAAAGGCGCTACAGTCTGGAACCGCGCGGCCGCTACGGTCGCAGGTTCGAATCCTGCCTCGGGCATGGATGAGTGTGATGTCCTTAGGTTAGTTAGGTTTAAGTAGTTCTAAGTTCTAGGGGACTGATGACCTTAGAAGTTAAGTCCCATAGTGCTCAGAGCCATTTGAGCCATTTTGAACCAGAGCAAATACACATTCAAGAACAGAAAAACGTTCGAAATTTTCTTTCTTACACTATGTCATTCATGTAAGCACCGTAATTTTTAGTATTTAAAACAGTTGTTGCGCCCACACGACAGAAATAATAAACAAGAAGCAATCACAAATAGTAGTCTGATGATGTTTCGGGCTATTTAAGATGGCAGCAGGCCCCCGTAACTCTGGCTTCAAAGCAACGTGCAACGTAAACCTGTAGTGCCACCTTCCTTCTTTTTTTACCTCCATGAACGTAAGTCTATAGTGGCATTTCCCTTCTTTTTTTACCTCCAGGATCTAAATACATCGGATTTTTTGATTTTTCGCTGTCATTCCGAGATAAACTTTATTACATTGCACTTTTCTTCTTCGTAGTTACTTTTAATGTACAGAAAATTAATTAATTTTCCTTCAGCTCCCAAAAGCAGATTACATTGTTTTTTAAAAACACTTGTTACTTGCTTCAAATAAATTCTGTCGGTCTGTTTCAGAATTAAAGTTATTGTTCGTTTAGCACCTCCTGTAATCTTTACCATTCCAATAGTTTTTACTTTTAAGTCAGTCATCGTTATTTTAAATAATCACGAAGATAAAGATTTAAAATAATGTTTCTCATACACTATTTGATCAAAAGTATCCGCACTTCCCCCCCCCCCCCCCCCAAACATACGTTTTAGGTGCAATGCGTTGCCACCTACTGCCAGGTACTCCATGTTAACGACCTCAGTACTCATTAGACATCATGAGGGAGTAGAAGGGGGCGTTCCGCGGAACTCACGGACTTCGAACGTGGTCAGGTGATTCAGTGTCACTTGTGTCATAAGTCTATAAGAGATTTCCACACTCATAAACATCCCTAGGTCCACTGCTTCCGATGTGATAGTGAAGTGGAAACGTGAAGCGACACGTATAGCACAAAAGTTTACAGGCCGATCTCGTCTGTTGACAGACAGAGACCGCCGGCAGTTGAAGACAGTCGCAATGTGTAATAGGCATACATCTATCCAGACCATCACACAGGAATTCCATACTGCATCAGGATCCACTGTGTGCGGAATTAGTATTTAATTTAGGGGCGACTGGACACTTCAACAAGAGCAACAAACAACAGGAGAAGTGTCGCCACGACTTAACAAATAGCGTCTAGTCCCCTAATGTTACATCAATGCCCGTTCCCAACTGTCCATGGTTGATTCGCTAATGGAGATGGGTGCCTTCAATAACTGCTTACACAACATTACTGATTTACGTAATTTATTAACAAGTGTTAAAACACTTCATAGACTGGTTAAATAACTTTTCCTTTGATTAATCGGGTAATAACTTCTCTACCAATAACAGTATCTGACAACATCACTTCCAAATAAAAACTTAAAGAATCGTAATGGTAGAAACGTACCTTACGAACTTCAAAATTCACTTCCATTTAACACTCAGATATAAAAACATATCCAAAACTCACAGTTAGCATATTTGTCAAATTCCAGTATACAACCCGCTGAACTACAGCGCAGAACTGACAATTTCAAATCCGTCCAACGAGTAATCCTGATAACAGAAAATTATGTTCACAAATAAGATATATAATTACAACGCCCATCCGGCATCGGCCACACTTTTACACAATCTTAAATTCCGTTGAAGTGACCGTTACTCCTCAATCTCCAAACAGTTAAGTAAACTAACAACACAGAAGTCACTGAAGGTTAATACACGTACCGTATTCCAATGCTTTCTTCTCTAATATCATGACATTCTTATTGTGGGCGAACATGCTACAGCACAGCGTGTTCAGGTTGGACCCACGCTGTCGTTCGGCGGCAAAACATCCACAAGCGACATCGGCCACAGCTCGCTGTAAATTGCGTCCATACAATTGCAGAGCCCACGGCTTATCGTTCCACAGCAGCGATGAATTCCCAAGCGTCTCCGTTTCACCATCAGTTCATTACCACAGAGTGCCAAAATTAATAAAGCACAATTCGGACCATCCGAACCCCAACACACTGCCGTTCTGTCCTTCTCGCTCGGTACTCTCTAAGCCTCCACTCCTTGTCGCCAGAGGGCCACTCGCCGCCAACTCGGCACCCCAGTATCTCTGGAGAGGCCAATATCGACCTCAATAATCGCGGCCGGAACACAATCGTGCCGAAAGTCGGCACAACTGCAAATACTGTGGCAGTTAGGCGGGAGGTGAGAAAACTTGGATTTCGTTGTAGAGCGGCTGCTCATAAGCCACACATCATGCCAGTAAATACCAAACGGCGCCTCGTTTGGTGTAAGGATCGTAAAAATTGAACAGTGGAAAAACGTTGTGTGGAGTGTCGAATCAAATAGTTCAAATGGCTCTGAGCACTATACGACTTAACTTCTAAAGGCCAAAAATGGTTCAAATGGCTCTGAGCACTATGGGACTCAACATCTTAGGTCATAAGTCCCCTAGAACTCAGAACTACTTAAACCTAACTAACCTAAGGACATCACACACATCCATGCCCGAGACAGGATTCGAACCTGCGACCGTAGCGGTCGCGCGGTTCCAGACTGTAGCGCCTAGAACCGCTCGCCCACCCCGGCCGGCTGTCAAATCACGGTACACAATGTGGCGATCCGGTGGCAGGGTGTGGGTATGACGAATACCCGGTGAACCTCATCTGCCAGCTTGTGTAGTGCCAACAGTAAAATTCGGAGGCGGTGGTGTTACGGTGTGGTCGTGTTTTTCATGGAGGGGGCTTGCACCCCTTGTTGTTGTATGTGACACTATCTCAGCACAGGACCACATTGATGTATTAAGCACCTTCCTGCTTTTCATTGTTGAACAGAAATCGGGGACGGCGATTGCATCTTTCAACACTGATCGAGCACCTGTTCATAATGCATGGACTGTGGCGGAGTGGTTACACGACAGTAACATCCCTGTAATGGACTGTCCTACACAGAGTCCTGACCTGATCCCTATAGAACACCTTGCGTATGATTTGGTTTGGAAAGCCGGCTTCGTGCCAGGCCTCACCGACCGGCATCGATACCTCTCCTCCGTGCAGCACTCCGTCAAGAATAGGATGCCATTCCCCAAGATACCTTCCAGCACCTGATTGAAAGTATGCCTGCGAGAGTGGACGCTGTCATCAAGGCTAAGGGTGGACCAACATCATATTTAATTCTAGCATTATCGATGGAGCGCGTCTCGAACTTGTAAGTCATTTTCAGCCAGGTGTCCGGATACTTTTGATCACATAGTGTATATACTTTCAGATGTAGATGTAGAAACATTCACGACTCCATCAATGCTTTTTATCTCCTAATGATTTCAGCTTGGTTTATTAACACCAAAGAATATGTAACATTGCCACGTATTAAAAACTGTAGGTAATTTAAAACGTATATGTTGACTTGAGAGTGACCAAAACATAAACTGATTACATCATTGGTACTAGAGAAATCATACATCTTCATTAATTTAATAATAATCGCAGCTGGATATTTTGCGTAGCCCTAGCTTCTTCTTGTGGTAGACGGCCGTCGACCCGCTGTTTACGCCAATGTCCTGGATTAAATTCCAAACCACTCCGCAGCGTCTCACGAACTAAGGGCAGGCGACACTGTTGATGGTAATCCGTTCGTCAGATCGATACGTTAAGCTCTGCGGCCCCGTTGGTGCTATTCAAGAGGAGTAGGCTGTGTGCTGGCACCGGGTTTCAATCTCTCCCTTCCCTCATCATCACCAGCACGAACATGACACTGCACTACGCGCACATCCCTTACACTCACCTTCACTTAAAAGATCACTTGCGAACACAACTTTCATTATTCGGGAAGGAAAGGTGCCTGCGGCTGTGAAGAATAGAGGAATCCTTTCCGATTAGGCAACTGAAACTGCCCTTTGGGGTCTCCCAGTTTATGATGGCATACGACTTTACTTTTATCTCACTATACATTGTGGAAGAGGAAATAGAAATAGTGCTATAGCCCACAGGGTGTTCGGAAATTCCCGTTACATACTTCTAGAAGTTGTAGAGGGGAGTGAGTACCTAATATTTTGAATAGGAACCCACGTTCAAAATTTTGATCCAACGATGCTGTAGAGCGTCAAATTACAGGCGCCGGTGCCGGTATATGTATGTCTATACAGGGTGATTCCGTGATGATGTTACAAACTTTCAAGGATGATGGAGACGGATAAATGTATCAATTTGAGGTAAGGGTCCCTGATTCGGAAACGAACGAATCGAAAGTTACATGCGAAAATCATTCTGATACCTCTGACAGAGGAATACACGTACTGGTACTGCTGCTGCTAAGAATGTAGGGTAGGCAACTTTCAGAGGTGGTAGTATGGACCATAATAAGAAAAAATGTCTAGTAAACATGGGCTATAAAATGCGTACCTGAGGACCTATGAGCACTTGTTCACCTTCACTAGTCTGAAACGTATTTCCTCTATTGAACAAGTGCTCATAACTCTTTAAGGTATGTCGTTTACAGCCCACGCTTACTAAAAATTTTTACTTTTTGTGGTCCATGCTTCCACCTCTGAAACTTGTCCATCCTACATTCTTAGCAACAACAGTACCGGTACATTTATTCCACGTTCAGAAGTATCAGAATGATTTTCGCTTGTAACTTTCGACTAGTTCGTTTCCGAAGCAGGGACCCTTACCTCAAACTGACACGTTTATCCGTCTCTGTCATAAAGTTTGTAACATCACCACGGAAGCACCCTGTACATACATACATACATCTACAGGCGCCGTCTCCTGTAACTTTGACGCTCTGTATCGTCGTTGGATGATATTGCCCAAAATACTATGTACTCACCCTCTTCTACAAATCCTGAAAGTTTGTAACGTGAATTTCCGAACACCCTGTATATCACTACAATATGCCACATCATTCATCAAGTGTTAGAAGTATAAGAAGATTTTACTTGCTTTTGTCACTCTTTTTGTAGCCGGTGTTGTCACAATTTCGGAAAGATCACCATGCTACCACACATACGTACATACATACACTCCTGGAAATTGAAATAAGAACACCGTGAATTCATTGTCCCAGGAAGGGGAAACTTTATTGACACATTCCTGGGGTCAGATACATCACATGATCACACTGACAGAACCACAGGCACATAGACACAGGCAACAGAGCATGCACAATGTCGGCACTAGTACAGTGTATATCCACCTTTCGCAGCAATGCAGGCTGCTATTCTCCCATGGAGACGATCGTAGAGATGCTGGATGTAGTCCTGTGGAACGGCTTGCCATGCCATTTCCACCTGGCGCCTCAGTTGGACCAGCGTTCGTGCTGGATGTGCAGACCGCGTGAGACGACGCTTCATCCAGTCCCAAACATGCTCAATGGGGGACAGATCCGGAGATCTTGCTGGCCAGGGTAGTTGACTTACACCTTCTAGAGCACGTTGGGTGGCACGGGATACATGCGGACGTGCATTGTCCTGTTGGAACAGCAAGTTCCCTTGCCGGTCTAGGAATGGTAGAACGATGGGTTCGATGACGGTTTGGATGTACCGTGCACTATTCAGTGTCCCCTCGACGATCACCAGTGGTGTACTGCCAGTGTAGGAGATCGCTCCCCACACCATGATGCCGGGTGTTGGCCCTGTGTGCCTCGGTCGTATGCAGTCCTGATTGTGGCGCTCACCTGCACGGCGCCAAACACGCATACGACCGTCATTGGCACCAAGGCAGAAGCGACTCTCATCGCTGAAGACGACACGTCTCCATTCGTCCCTCCATTCACGCCTGTCGCGACACCACTGGAGGCGGGCTGCACGATGTTGGGGCGTGAGCGGAAGACGGCCTAACGGTGTGCGGGACCGTAGCCCAGCTTCATGGAGACGGTTGCGAATGGTCCTCGCCGATACCCCAGGAGCAACAGTGTCCCTAATTTGCTGGGAAGTGGCGGTGCGGTCCCCTACGGCACTGCGTAGGATCCTACGGTCTTGGCGTGCATCCGTGCGTCGCTGCGGTCCGGTCCCAGGTCGACGGGCACATGCACCTTCCGCCGACCACTGGCAACAACATCGATGTACTGTGGAGACCTCACGCCCCACGTGTTGAGCAATTCGGCGGTACGTCCACCCGGCCTCCCGCATGCCCACTATACGCCCTCGCTCAAAGTCCGTCAACTGCACATACGGTTCACGTCCACGCTGTCGCGGCATGCTACCAGTGTTAAAGACTGCGATGGAGCTCCGTACGCCACGGCAAACTGGCTGACACTGACGGCGGCGGTGCACAAATGCTGCGCAGCTAGCGCCATTCGACGGCCAACACCGCGGTTCCTGGTGTGTCCGCTGTGCCGTGCGTGTGATCATTGCTTGTACAGCCCTCTCGCAGTGTCCGGAGCAAGTATGGTGGGTCTGACACACCGGTGTCAATGTGTTCTTTTTTCCATTTCCAGGAGTGTATATACATATCCAGCGGTCTCGGGACCTGCAGTCCTCGCGCAGCTTCCAAAAACTGCCTCCACTCCTTTCTCTTTTGTGCTCGGTTACTCCATGTGTCTTTAGTCCCAAGGGCTGCCAGGTCCTCCGCCAGGTCGTCCATCCAGCACTGCCCTGGTCGTCTTATGGCACGTCTGGTGTTTGGTTTCTCTTCAAATACTTTCTTCGCCTTTCTTCTGGCATACATAGACTACAAGGTCCACCCAATGTATTCTTTTGCTCTTCAACTTCTGTAGAATTGTTGGTTGCTGCATCAAGAGGTAGATTTCCACATTCTTCCTCCTTCTCCATTCTCGTTTTCCTAGGATCGGTGCCCTATCTTCCTAATTACTCTTTTTCCAAATATTAATAATTTTTCCTTTGCTCCTTTAGTCATGCTCCAGATTTCTGAACCGGAAATGACTTCTGGGCATATCACTGTGTAGTAAACAGAAGAGCCAAAGAACTGGTACATCTGCCTAATATCGTGTAGGGCCCCCGCGAGCACCCAGAAGTGCCGCAACACTGCGAGACATGGACTTGACTAATGTCTGAAGTAGTGCTGAAGGCAACTGACACCATGAATCCTGCAGGGCTGTCCATAAATCCGTAAGAGTACGAGGGGGTGGAGATCTCTTCTGAACAGCACACTGCCAAACATCCCAGATATGCTCAATAATGTTCATGTCTCGGGAGTATAGTGGCCCGCGGAAGTGTTTAAACTCAGAAGAGCCACTCTGTAGCAATTCTGGAGGTGTAGGGTGTCGAATTGTCCTGCTGGAATTGCCTAAGTCTGTCGGAGTGCGCAATGGACATGAATGGATGCATGCTTACGTACGTTTCACTTATCAGAGTCGTAGCTAGACGTATCAGGGTTCTCATATCACTCTAACTTCAAACGCCCCACATCATTACAGAGCCTCCACCAGCTTGAACAGTCCCCTGCTGACATGCAGGGTCCATGGATTCATGAGGTTGTCTCCATACCCGTACACGTCCACCCGCTCGATACAATTTGAAACGAGACTCGTCCAACCAGGCATCATGTATCCAGTCATCAACAGTCAATGTCGGTATTGACGTGTCAAAAAAAAAAAAAGAATGGTTCAAATGGCTCTGAGCACTATGGGACTTAACATATATGGTCATCAGTCCTCTATAACTTAGAACTACTTAAACCTAACTAACCTAAGGACATCACACAACACCCAGTCATCACGAGGCAGAGAAAATCCCTGATTCCGCCGGGAATCGAACCCGGGAACCCGGGTGCGGGAAGCGAGAACGCTACCGCACGACCACGAGCTGCGGTCTATTGACGGGTCCAGGCGAAGCGTAAAGCTTTGTGTCGTGCAGTCATCAAGGGTACACGAGTGTACCTTCGGCTCCGAAAGCCCATATCGATGAGGTTTCGTTGAATGTTTCGCACGATGGCACTTGTTGATGGCCCAGCACTGAAATCTCCAGCAATTTGCGGACGGATTGCACTTCTGTCAACTTGAACGAATTTCTTCAGTCGTCGTTGGTCCCGTTCTTGCAGTATCTTTTTCCGGCCGCAGTGATGTCGGAGATTTGATGTTTTACCGGAATCTTGACATTCACGGTACACACGTGAAATGGTCGTAACGGAAAATCTCCACTTCATCGCTACCACGGAGATGCTGTGTCCCATCGCTCGTGTACCGACTGTAGCACCACGTTCAAACCCACATATTGATAACCTGCCATTGTAGTAGCAATCGCCGATCTAACAACAGCATTTGTTTACATATATATGTATTTGAATACGCCTATCTATATCAGTTTCTTTGGCGCTTCGGTGTATTTCTCATCTGAGTATTCGCTGGCATTGATTTTGAGCTGAGCGTCTCACTGAGGGAATGTATACATTTCATTCCCACTGCTATCTATTCCTTGACGTCAATTTCTATGCTGTTTTTGCTGTTAAACGAAGGTCCCAAGTATTTAAAGTCGTGAACTCTCTTGAACCACGTGCTATCTACCTCAAGAAATTATTGCTGCTCTTCTCTTCTTCCTAAATGCGCGTACACCGTTTTGTGTTGGTTCACCTTTAGCCCAGCCTTTTGTGCATAGTTGCCATTTTCTGGTACATTTGTTTCAACACATGGTTTGATTCACTTAGCAGTACTGTATCGCCTGATTATGCGACACAGTGGAAATTACCATCCATCTGTACTTCAGCCCACTCCTGTTGCCTACATTCCCTTATTATTTTCTCTAAGATGACACTGAAAAGAATACGTGAGAGAGTATCCCCTTGTCTGAGACCTGTCTCCGTCTCGAGCGTATCTGACGTGACCCCTCGAAAACGCACCGCTGCCCTTGACCCATCCGTACAGGTCTGCATCATTCTCACTAGCTTCTCAGGGATTCTGAAGTTACGCAGTGCATTTTATAGAATAGTGTGTTCGGTAAATCAAAATTAGGCTCACAAACTTCGCTCGCTGCGAGGGGCATTGTAATGTCCCCACAGAAAATACCCTCTATCACGCACCAATTAATCATTATCAATCAAACCATCCACATTCACTCACTTTGGAAAAGTATCTGATCTGATTTTCTCGTAACATATGCGACGACAGCTCGACGACGCCAAAGTATTTTCTAGTGCGTTTATTCTTTGAAATAACAGAGATGCATGTATGTATTCTCCATGGTTGTTAGAGTGGTAACTAGGACAGCTTCAGGAGTATCTGTTGAGGGATTGACGTGTTTCTGAAAGATACATATTCTGCTTTTCTTCTCGCTAAAGCGAGCCAATTAACATTTGTGCCGCTAGCGGTTTGTTTGAAGAGAAAGAGACTGTAAACGGAAAATAATTAAGACGTGGAATCACTGGAGATCTGGACATGTAATGGAGATGGATTGAATACACAATTTCCTTCATAAATAAGGTTTGTGACTTTTTTGTTCTGGAGTGAATGAACGAATGAGTTTTTTTCTGAATCATTTGATGATCACGTTGGCCCTGTAATTAGTGGGGAAGTTTCAGCTGTGTCGAAGAGAGCCTGCAATCACTGAGTCTGTGTTAAATCGTCCAAAAAGGTTTCGTACACATCTGGAATTCGCAATCTTTCGTAAAAGGAACAAATTGTCCACACGATTGATTCTCCCGACTGAATGCAGTGCTTAACAGTAATAATAAATCTAAAGATCTCTTACAGCAAGCCAGCCGCTGGTTACCAAGACGAAGGACTCCACCAAAGATCCTATTTGGCTGATTTCACATAATGAAATTTATATTAAAAACTGTACATAGATAAAGGAGAGAAAGAGAGAGAGCGAATGAAGATAATACTAATAATCCTCCATTAGTCTAACTTTTCGCCTGTCTTATCACGGATCAGCCGACAAATGGGAGGCCCTTACTTTACTGTATAGATTTATGTGTGAAGGTGAAGGGATCTTAAAGATACACGTCTATACAGACAAGACATTACACAAAGTTAGCGGCTAGCTGCATTCATCATCTATTCTTAGATGAAGAGACGGCAACTTATTATCCTTAACATTTAAAAAAATGTTAAAGAGTTTACAGTTTAGTTCAGATAAAACAAGGAATTATATGAAAAGTTAGAAAAGATTTCATGAACCACAATAAACAAAAGAAGACTGTTTTTGTATGGACACATTAAAAGTCTGAAACCATACAGGGCTTGCAAGTACGATATACACCTATTAGGAGAACAGAAAGACGCAAGTCAGGTGAATGAAAGAAGTCTAACATGATCCAGTGTAACGTGGGATCAGTAAAGAAGATACAAGAAACAGAGATTCAGAGAGAAGTTAGCAATCGTGGTGGATCTAACCAGCAAAAAACCTAGGAGAGCAAAAATATTGCTATCGGAAGACGAATTAGTCAGAGAACGAATGAATATTGACTAAAGACAAAAGAAAATGTGAAGGTAATTCTGTAATCTTAGCCCATACGTGACTGAATTTACTAATTAAAAAAACATTGTTCAGTGACATTCAAGTGATAAGTATTTCTATGGATTTAAGTTTCAGGAATAGACGTCAATTACGCTGGGAAAAATGAAACACTTTATCTGTACAGAAACAACAGTAATTACACTAATAAGCAATTAAGACAGTTCATTAGGACCGTGTTGAATTTCCTTCGCCCTGGTGTTGGCAGTTCGCAGCACGCAATTTGTCGTCGGCGTAAGGAAGGCGGGTGTGGACATCCGGATGAGCGGAAGGATTTCAGTTAAATAAGAACAAAAATGTGAAAAATCTGACTGGAAGTTTATGCCAGTAACTCTAGCCTAAGAGATACAGGCATAAAGCTGCTACTAGTGTAAAGCCACTGAAGGGTCAGACTGATGGGGCGTGACGCCCATTTAAGGAGAAGAAGGAAGATAAGGAAGATACATGTGATTGGGTCTGAAGCGAAGAGAGCGTCCCGGTGGTGCCGGCGCGTTCTCGTTAGCCCGCCCTGTGTCCCCCATGTGACCTTTCACAGCCCTCCGATTGGCTGATGGAGGACACTTTTCTAAGCGTGGCTAGTCAGCGACGTTTTGGTGAAGCGTTGCCTCGCTATCAGTACTCACTGTAAAAAGTTATTCGCGTAGACTGACCTTGGGTAGGCGACAATATCCAGTGGCATCCAGTATACACTAGCCCGAATCCACGCACAGCTTTGCAATGAAACTCGGTGCTGTTGCATGGGAACGAAAAAGCGGAAAAACAAAATAACTTTATTACCAACAAACTTTTCCCATCAGTCTGCCAATCCACCATGCAGGGTGTACGCAGATTCTGTGGGCAGCCCCCTGTGCTGACAACCCTCCTTGCCCTAAAACTGAACGAGGTGGCGCAGAGGCAAGACGCCAGACTCGTTTATGGGAGGAAAACTGTTTAACTCCCCATCCGGTCAACAAGATTTAGGTTTACCATGATTTCTCTAAAGCGATTAAGACGAATGCCGAGACGGTTCCTTAGAAAGGACACGGCTGATTTCCTTCCCAGTCAATCCCCAATCCGAGTTTCTGTTTCGTTTCTAACGACCCCGTCGCCGACAGGACGTTAAACTCTTGCTTGTCTTCCTATCTTTTCTTGGCGTAAAGTGCCGCTATACGCATGGTCTAACTTGAAATGGCCTTTCGTGGATTGTAGGGAGACTGAACAGCGTACACAAGTCACATTCCATCGTACGCGATTGAAAACGCAGCGCTCTCTTCTGAACCACACTGAGAGAGCAGATTTATTTTTACATTCATTGCTCAAATGACTGTACGTAGCGATTTCCTTTCGGCGAAAGAATAGTGAAGAAAAGGTTTCAGGTTTTAAGAAAGGGACCCCCCCCCCCACACACACACTGTCAGTATGTGGATGTTATGTTGACGATTTGCGCAAAGGATTCATCTCACAAGTACCCTTTGGCTCCTGCAAGAAGCAATTTCCACCCCACACTACTACAGAAGTCAGACAGACGCTCCTACCATACCAAAAAGAAATGCCTGGAAAACTTTCAGCAACAAATATCTTCTGGAGTCGTCCGCTGTAAGGAAAAGACACAAAAATATTCCATTTTCTTACGTAACTAGTGGGATACATGTGTACTGGAGTATAGCTAGTTAGTGTAAGAAAAACATTAAACGAACGGAAAATATTATTTATTGAAAAATCTGAGAAAATCAAGTGAAACTTTTATTTATAAACTGATACACAAATTTCCGGGTTCTTTTCGGAATAGGAGGTTACCTCTTATGGATAGGAATCCTGTTAATGAAATTTATATACAAAGTGTGGGAAAGCCCTTTTATCCCTTTTCTTCAACAATGTTGTTTACTTGGCAGAATGGTTGTGAGCCGCACCTACTCAACTTGAATAATTATCCGATTGAATTTTTCTAAGTACGCTCGAGGCTGTCACTTGATAAATGTAATAGTGACGTGAATGAAGTATGTTATTTCTAATGGAGGAAAGATGGGGCTCGCCTACGCTGTAGCGCACAATACCGTGAGCTGCGACGACTGCTGCCTGCGGCGTTCGCCGCTGAAAAATAACCGAACTATCTCTTTCTATCTGGATTGACCTTCGCCAACCGAACTCTCACTACGCCTTGATGAAGTCAAGGACTCCTATCTGCCCCTAATGTAACTATTGGCGTGGTACACCGGTCACATAACCAGTCCACTGCGATGCCACTCAATATTCGCTTGCAGGCGCTGACTAATACTCTGTCTGTGTTCACACCGCACATTAAGTGTCGTGGCCAACACAGTGAACAAACGCTTAATTGTGAGGGACTCAATATGGAAATATTTAGAATCTGTATTATGCGTTTACTGTCCGCCTGTGAGAACTCTGAAACTGCGCACTAGGTCAAAAATGCATATGCTGGGGCTCTCCCAAACAATACAGTGGGTTTTGCTTTTAAGGTGAACACGCAGGCCATTATCCATTTTCTCTGGCAAAACCTGTTTAACTGTTTTGGCCCCTGGGTGGTCGGCTGGCCGAAGCAGCTGCATGATAACTCATACTTCTACGGACTTTCCAGTGGGCTGGTTGCCTCCACTGGACAAACACTCCTGTGGCTGTCGTGTCTTGAATGTTTGTGTATGCCAGCCTCAACTTTTTAATCTCGGTGTGCACTTGCGATTTATTTATTAGATTTACATATCGATTAAATGAAAATATGTAAAATGGACTCTACACTATCGAGTTTGGGCTCGAATGAAACGTCCTGATACGCAGAATACGATGGTGAGATCAGAATATGTCAGAAATGAAGGTCAGGAGACCACGCCACCTTACAACACGTAGAAACAAATTATGAAAGTCCTTCAGTAAAGTGAAACATTTTTGAGCATGTTCAACTGTTTCAACCATGTACGGATGGTCGATGCGGCTAAGGCAACCACACACATTAAGGGGCAAACTGGGTTCGAGTCCCATCGATTGATTTCGATTCCCAAATGCAGCTAATGTCACTGACTATATGAGGCAGGGTATGAAATCAACAAAAGTGTGAAAAATTGCATAGTAACCATCACAAAAATTATCAGTTTCGTGCAGCCCTCTGATAGTCTAGTCTTCCATTCAGAATAAAATATGCAAACATAGATAGCAAATATGTCTCTGACAGGCAACACCTCGTCTCCACAACGGGCAGCGCCTGCAAACGAGGCTACCTGTTGAGCACTCCAACTACACCCATCAAAAAGAGTTTTGCATCACTCCAATTTCCAGAACTCCTGAAGATAGACCTTGGCTGTGGATACTGTATCACAGACACAGTCCCTTTGACTGTTTAGAGATGTCACTAAACCAGCCCAAGGATGTAAGCAACATTGCATGAGCAGCGCCTATTAGATGGAGGGGGTCCGACAGCCGATCAGCTCTCAAGAAGGTAAGTGTCCAGGCGTATCGGACTGAACCAAAGTGATGTTGTTCGCACATGGAGGAGGTACGGAGAGAAAGGACCTGTCAATGACATGCCTCTCTCAGGCCACCCAAGGACTACTGCTGCAGTGGATGACCGCTACCTACGGATTATGG
Organism: Schistocerca cancellata; assembly: GCF_023864275.1. Taxonomy (NCBI): domain Eukaryota; kingdom Metazoa; phylum Arthropoda; class Insecta; order Orthoptera; family Acrididae; genus Schistocerca; species Schistocerca cancellata. The sequence continues at coordinate 810,382,617 of NC_064626.1, read as the reverse complement.
CTCGGAGGAACCCTGACAGCAACGCCGCCATTTTGAATAATGCTTTTCATGCAGTCACATGACGTCGTGTTACGACTCAAACGGTGCCCAATCGGCTGCATGATGCGCAACTTCACCCCCGATGTCCATGGCGAGGTCCATCTTTGCAACCACGACACCATTCTGAATGGACCGCTCAGGATTGGCATCACGTTCTATTCACCGATGAGTGTCGCATATGCCTTCAACCAGACAGTCGTTGGAGACATTGTTGGAGGCAACCCGGTCAGGCTGAACGTCTTAGACACGCTGTCCAGCGAGTGCACCAAGGTGAAGGTTCCCTGCTATTTTGGGGTGGCATTACGTGGGGCTGACGTACGCCGCTGGTGGTCACGGTAGGCGCCGTGACGGCTGTACGATATGTGAATGCCATCCTCCGACCGATGGTGCAACCATATTGGCAGCATATTAGCGAGGCATTCGTCCTCATGGACGACAATTCGCGTCCTCATCGTGCACATATTTTGGATGACTTCCTTCAGGATAGCGACATCGCTCGACTAGAGTGGCTAGCATGTTCTCCGGACATGAACCCTATGGAACATGCCTGGGACAGATTTAAAAGGGGTGTTTATGGACGACGTGGCCCACCAACCACTCTGAGGGATCTACGCTGAATCGACATTGAGACGTGCGACAATCTGGACCAACAGTGTCTTGATGAACTTGTGGATAGTATGCCGCGACGAATACAGGCATCAATTCAAGAGGACGTGCTGCTGGGTCTTAGAAGTACCGGTGTGTACAGCAATCTGAACCACCACCTCTGAAGGTCTCGCTGTATGGTGGTACAACATGCAATGTGTGATTGTTATGAGCAATAAAAATGGCGGAAATGATGTTTATATTGATCTCTATTCCAATTTTCTGTACAGGTTCCGGAACTCTCGGAATCAAGGTAATGAAAACTTTTTTTGATGTGTGTATTTGCTTCCGAAGCTAGCGAAGTTCTGAGTTTCAGAGCACGACGCAGAATAATTTCTTAGGGATATCGCAAATAAAAATGTAAATAAACGTAGAACGTAATATCAAGAACAGGTACACAAAACCACTGTTTCGGTAAGCCGTTCGAATGTTTTATCTGTTACAGGCATCTACCTTCCTGTGCTAATTAACACAATAGAAGAACACGGTTCCACACCTCATCGTCGCGTCAATTTTTTTCAGTTGTTTTCGCTGTGGTCTTCAGCCACAAGACAGGTTTCACTCAGCTCTCCACGCTACTCTACCCTGTGCAACCATCTTCGTCTCTGTGTCGCTGCTGCAACCTACATCGATTTGAACCTGCTTACTATAGTCATGCCTTATTCTCCATTACCAGTTTTTACCCCCGCACCTCCACACACACACACACACACACACACACACACAAAATCTTCCCTTTGTGTTGTGATGCGTTGATGTCTCGAGATGTGTCCTATCATCTGACCGGTTCTTTAAGTCAAACTGCGCCACAGCGCTCTTTCCTCCTCAGTTCGAATCAGTACTTCTTCATTAACCTAGCCACCTATTCTTCAGCGTGTATCTATAGCGCCTCATTCCAGAAGTTTCCTTTGTTTCTTGTCTATATTAGTCATTGTAATGTACCAAACAGTCTTCAGCCGGAAAAAGCACATTACTTGTTTGTATCGCCTCGACTTACTATCGATTTCTATGTTCTAGGAGAATGAACAGTTTGTTAAGTTGTTTGTATAGTTTTCTTATATTTTGTGTTAAAATTTTGTAGAAATGTGAGACCTGATGGTCGAGAAAAATTGTGTCACGTCAAGTCAGCGAGTTTGCCTACACCCAGCCAACTGCTGAAGCGCTGCGTGAGGCAAAAATGACAGCTACGGAGCAACTCGTCACTAGAAACCTTTGCCGGCGTCTGCTAAGAACTGCTGGTGCAATTTTGGTATCCAATTGATATCAAATTGATATATAAATTAATTAAATTGATGAATTAATTACCACCCCAACCACGCCATCACCGCCCATTCCCGCCCGTGGATGACGTCATGTGTCTTTTTCACCCTGCACGTGGGTCCCCAGGCCCTCCCCCTCGCCCCTCCCCCTTCTCCACCTACCCTATTGAATTTTGGGGTTATTTTGAATATTGGTGGGAATTCCTTTGTGGCTCACCCCCACCTGGGAATTGGCAGGAAATTAAAAACGGTGGTGCCCTTTCTGGGACTCGAACACTGGTCCTCCTGGACGGAAAGCCCAAGTGCACCACCCTACCACAATGATGCCATCAGAGGCGCTGGAATTGGCGGGAAATTAAAAATGGCGGTTTCCTTTCGGGGACTCGAACCCTTGTACTTCTGGACGGGAAGCCCTAGTGCTCCCTCCAACACATGGAAACTGCCCAGATGCAGGAGAGGGAGGTTAAGTTAGTGTCATTTATTTGTTTTTGTTGGTAAACTGACGTAAAGATCGCTCCTAATCACATAATTAGTCATAAGATCGGGCCTAATTGCACAACTATATGCATAGCGCTATGCAAGGACTGCCTAAAATCGCGATACAGCTCAAAAATTGACGAAGGCATACAATAGGTGTTATCCTGCTGGGAAACAATTTCACAGTACCACTCGAGACTAGTGACAGACGCACTCAAACTCTGCCCTTCACCTACAACATGGCGGGAAAAAGGCCGGGATGTTAGGTAGTATTTTTATTCTTTTTGGTGAGGAATATGTTCAACTGAGGAGATGCTGGTGTTGGACAGAGAGGAGTTTAATAAGTGTATTACCTGTAAGCACACAGCTGAGGCCAGTATTTATAGTTGTTTGACGTCACAGTTCGCTACAGATGCCTGCTCGATAATCACCCTGCAGCCCAGGTAATCGAGGCCAACACACGCTGCGGCAACAGATGGAAAAAAGCGGCACTGTTCTAATTACACATCGAAATTGTCGTGAAAAACAAAACCACCACTCGTATTAAAAGGGTCATAATGCAACACATGTACTGGAGAAAATCGTCGTCCAAAACACACTGCAGAGGGGGCGGTAGTGGAATGTGCATTCTCCTTCAAGTACAAGCACAAACTGCCGAAATTCAAGGCCCTCTTAGTTCCACTCATCCCTTCCCTCCTTCCTTCTCTCCCTCCCTCCCTCCCTCCCTCCCTCCCTCCCTCCATCCATCTCCGGAGGGGGGGGGGGAGCATAGGCTTTTTCAGACGGTTAACTGCTAGCGGCGAGCGACTCGCGGTTTTCCTGCGGCCAACAGCCATACCCCCGCGGTCGCTGGCCGCATCCAGCCTGCCTTGAGGCGACCACCCTTCGCCACCACAAAAGGGAAATTTAGCAGCACATCTAATGAACAAAATAGCGGGACTGAGGTTATTATGTGACGTCATCGTGGATCTTTAAGAGTATAAAAGGAGGCGTGATAGGCGCAGCAGGATGCCATGGTTTATTGTTATTACTGGAGAATCCAGACAATGTTGTTACGAAATATCGGTAATATAACTTGCATAAAAGATGCTATGCACCTTAGCAGGATGAATTTAAATGTGCTTGCATCCTATAAGGAAGCATTTTGCGAAGAGTTTTTCGGTCGTTGCGGGGCTGTAGCACTGTCGAAAATAACGTACAAGTGGTTCAAATCTAGACATCGTGATTGGTAATATGCATGCATAGTCGTTTGTGTGTAGAGCTGTCAGCGGTGAACGGTTGCGGTTCGAATGCATAGCTTGGTAACTGCTCATCTATAAATTACGTTGCCGGGGTTATGCACTCTGTAGTTACGGGGGTGGGGGAGGGGAGAGGGGGAACTCTCACGTTCCACGATCCTAAGTGCAGTAGACACACTGTCAACTACCGGATAACTCATTACTAGGATAAAAAAAGTCCCGAAATCTACAGTTTGTATATGTCCTGACATGGTTGTTGGGATGTATCAGAGTTGAAAAGTGTAAACAAAAGTAGCAAAGCTAATCTGGTAAGCAATAAGATCGTATACTTATGGGGAAAAAAAGCTCAGAGCATCAGCAGAAGCAAGTCGTTGTGGCCGAGCGGTTATAGGCGCTTCAGTCTGGAATCGCGCGACCGCTACGGTCGTAGGTTCGAATCCTGCCTCGGGCATGGATGTGTGTAATGTTCCTAGGTTAGTTAGGTTTAAGTAGTTCCAAGTTCTAGGGGACTGCTGACCTTAGACGTCAAGTCCCATAGTGCTCAGAGCCATTTGAGCCATCAGTAGAAATCAGCTCTGTACACATGTCAGCTCCCTGCTTCAGATCCCTATACAGTAGAGTGGAAGTCTGATGAATGTGTAGAACTGTACCAGACTTTGAGTTTCCATCAAGTGCGTCGCTACATGGGTCTGCAGACAATCTCTCTGACGTGCCCTAACACTACACGGATTTGTTTCTAGACTACGAGTTTCCAATCTGCACCACTCGCTGAGTCTCATCCCAGATGCGGGATGAGTGTTACTATACTTTCCATGATCTTCCTATCCAAAATGCATGCATGTCGATCATCGGGAAGAGGGGAATTCTTAGGTTCTTTTAGTAGGCTTGTGTATAGGACTCGCAAATATCCTCGTATAAAATCTAGCAGCGCATGGGTATGATGGGTATATGACCATGTACATACGCAAAAATATAAAAAAATGGCATAAAATCAATAAAAATCGAGGAAAATTGGTATAATTACGACAAAATGATCGTAAACAAGTAAAGTTGAGACAAATACGACAAAATATGTAAAATCGCGAAAAAAACTTGCAAAATTACTTAAATTGACTGGGAATACACAAAATTAAAGAAAAACTACCACGAAATGCGGGGAATTGAGGTGGATGGGAGGTACCCGGACACTCAAGAACAAGAAAAGCTTAAAAATTATGCTCTGGCTGCTTTCACTTCTAACCCTCCTCTTCCCCTGTAAACTGTGGGTTTTCGTAACGCATACTCCAATAAGGGCGACATAGGTATTACACAGAGGCGCCATTTTAAAGCAGACAAAACATGTGTATCCCAATCCATAACTGTGTTCTCATACATGTGGTCAAATACATATTTTACCGAATTACGGCTGGTTCTCACAAACAGTAGTAGTCCTTAAGTATCAAGGAGAAGAATCAAGTCGTTTTGTTATTTTGTGGTTGAAGATTAAAGAACGCACTAAGGGATAGTTGCGTTGCATTGCATGATTGTGGTTGTATAGGTGTCACTGAGGAATAGTGACATAGCGATATTTGGTTAGGATTCATTGTATGACTTCAGCGTGAGCGTCGCAATATAGTAAATTCCGGAAATTTCGTTGGATGCACTGCATATGTAGTCTGCATTAAAGATAACGGTCGTCCTATGTAAAAGTTACTTATTGAGAAACAGTTGGAAGTTTATTGAGAATTTGACAGTTTTTTCCCCTTGTCCCTAAACGGCAAATCAAGAACCACTTATTAGAGAATTGGCTAATCTCTCTAAAAGAGATCATCGAGTGATGTGTTTTGTGTTTTAAATGTTGGTGGGTTGCGGAAGTCAATGGCTAAAGTGGTTCAACTTTGTTTGATTATTTAAAGTTCATAGAGCTGAAAAGTGGCGGTGACAGGTTTTTCGTCTTTTTATTACATTTCAACTTACTGGGATTCTGAGTTAAGAACCGGCACTCGTAAAGTAAAACGCTGACTTGCACCTGTAAACGAATAAAGAATTAACTGTTTGAAACTGAAAAAGTCTGTACCTGTCTTGTCCTTTACCCCAAAATTATGACAAGAAATGTATTCAAAGCCTTATTTCAAAGCAGATTAATGTCCCAAATAAATCTTTTCGTAACAAAGTAAATCCAAAGACCAATAAAGAAAACGACTGGAATACTGCTAAAAGCAAAGTTCAAAGAAATTAAAACCCTTATGACAACGAATAGTATTTTTCAGTGAATAATTTTAATAACGTCAGGAATATTGTAGTAGCAAGGCGTTACTTATAGAGGTCATCGTTGGTTGACAACGAAAGGTAAACAGTATTAGATTAAGGTCTTTGTCTTGTGAACGTATTCTCCAATTAACGTAAAAATTTATAACGTTCACACTGATTGCTTTCATATACGATTATTTGTTGATGCTTTAAAAGAGGAGCAACTACAAGAGGCAACAGATCTGTATGACATATTCGTCCGTTACATACGAAAGTTGTCGTTTCTGGTACCTACGTTGTTGAGAAAGTGTTTAGTTGTGTTGTCAGAGCACACAGAGAAAGCTTCGCTAAAGGATGCTGTTATTGGTAAAATAAATATATCATTGCTACTCGCTGTAGAGTCTCGCATTTAGTATTTTTCTGGTGATTGAGACTAGCTATGATGGTAATTTATCCTTTGAACCTAGTTAACCATGATAGATACGTTATTGTAATTAATATCCAGATAGCCACCACCGACCCCATTATACCACGAAAAGTGTTATTGTGTCCAGCCTTTGGTAGATAGTGAAGTCGTAGTGAGCTGTACAGTGATTTATATCATGAGAAGCTGAATATCAAATCTTACGTGACGTCATTGTGTTAGTACAAACGATTATTTCAAATCATAAAGATTATATCATTTAGTGTAGACAACGTCTTGTCAGTACAGCTTATTGAAGTATTACGAGAGTGAGCTACACTGTCCGACGTTACTTTTCACTTACGTATTGGAGTGCTATTAAAGCGTGTTCATACGGTCTCTAAAGGGTGGCGCAATACATTCCCGTCTACATTTCACTTCCATATAAGGCTACAATCTATAAAATACTTTCGGAAAAACTTCCTAACGTTTAAATTTATGTTAGAAGTTACAAACTATCTTTTATTAGAAACGGTTTTATTACGATTTCCAGTCTATATTTTATATCCTCTCTACTTAGGCCACCGTCAGGTATCTTAATGTTCAAATAGCAAAGCTCGGCTACTAATTTTAATGTTTTAATGCCTCATTTCCTATCTAATTCTCTCACCATCAGAATCCTAAAGAGAATCGGATGAAGGGATGAGAGTGATTGTCATTGTGAAGAGCCGTGGCAGCTAAGGGAAAAAAGAATACAGCTGGTGATGGGAGTCAAGTTGGAACTGGGAAACAGAGTGAGACGAGGTGAGTGGTACGATGATAACTGTGAGAAAGCTGTTGAGGAACGAAACAGCGTAAGGAACAAGATTCTCCAGGGACGTACACTGGTCGCCAAGCAAGATTCTGAATAAATGAGACAAAAAAAAATCATTTGGATGACTAAAAAGAGGGAATTGAAATAAAATACAGTGAATGACGTCGATGAAGTGAAAAGGATGTTAGAAGAATGTTTAAGAGAATAAAGGAGATAAATCAAGGATGGAAACCTCCGACTACGGTATGCAGGGATAAAGAAAGAAAGTTGATTGGAGAATAAACTAAAATCATAGAAAGATGGGAAGAATACGAGGGTAAGTCAATTATTATCCACAGTTTAGTTATACTTTTATTTATTTTGGTAGTACTGTCGTTTTACGTTGATGACGCATGCTTTGTTAAATTGTTGTTATATCTTTGCAATTTTCAAGCTGCTAGGTTAGTTCCGTAATCGCTGCCGTGCTGTTAATCATGGCTGTTCCGCTGGCTATTTGCACCAAAGAATAGCAACGTTCAGTGGTCCGTTTTTTGTGGTCGGAAGGGTATCAGGGGGTAAAATTGATTGAAGACTTTCGGTACAGTACGGGAACAGTGTTTTGCCACATGATGTGTCTACGAATGGATTGAAAAATTCCGAAATAGTCGCACAAATGTTACGCACGATGAATGAGCCGGACGACCGTTTACCGCCACAAATGAAGAAACGATTGAGTGTTCACGTGAAATGATTCTCTTTAACAGACGATTAACTATTGACGAAGTGGCACATCGTCTGCAAATTAGTCACGGTTCTGCCTACGAAATCATCCAAAACAGACTTGGCTTTCATACAGTTTGTGCAAGATGGGTCTCAAAACAGTTGCATAAACAAACGCGCTTGGACATCTGGATCGCTATGGTAACGAAGAGGACAACTTCTTAGAGAGGATCATTACTGGTGACGAGACATGGACCCATCATTACGAGCCGGAGAGTAAACGGCAGAGTATGGAATGGAAACATCCAAATTCGCCGTGCAAGAAAAAGTTCAAGACCCAACCGTCCGCAGGAAAACTGATGCTTACGGTTTTTGGGACGCACAAGGTACAGTACTGGACCATTATGGGGAAACGGGCATAACAATAAACAGTGTACGTAACAGTGAGATGCTTACTGCCAGGCTAAAGCCCGCAATTTGAAGCAAACGCCGAGGATTGCTGTCAAAAGGTGTTGTGTCGTTGCACGACAATGCCCGTCCGCATGCTGCTGCCCACGCTGCTGAAACGTTCCAGAAACTCAAATTTGAAGTACTGGATCATCCTCTGCATATTCCCGATCTTGCCCCCTCTGGCTGTCACTTGTTTGGTCCACTCAAATAGGCGTTAAGGGGCCGGCAATTTGCCTCGGACGAAGCAGTGAAAGAAGCGGTGCATTTCTGGCTCGCAGCTCAACCGAGAACCTTTTTTATGAGGGCATCAGGAAGCTTGTACAACGATGGACCAAGTGCGTTGAAACGCAAGGAGACTATGTCCAAAAATGATGTTCTTGTAAGTTTCCTATTTGATTAAAATACAAATTTTATAACTACTTTGCGAATAATAATTGACCCACCCTCGTATTTTAAAGAACCATTGGAAACTGGAGAAATACAGGAACTTAAAGGAGAGGAACAGCTGGAGCAAGCTGGTAGCAATGATGGTGAAAAGGAACCAACGTTGGTGGAATTTATTGTACCCGCTAAGGACATGCGGAACTACAGAGCTATAGAAGAAGATAAGACACCAAGTGAGATTTTCAATTATGATGATATAAAGATATTAAAGAAAATGCGTGATTGGCTCAGAAAATATGGAGAAGTGAAAAAATGCCAACAAACTGGAACACATCTATCATTATACCAATACATCACACTCCGATAACCACAGAGGAATAGCACTGGTGAATGCTGCCTGCAAAATACTGGCTAGTATACAGAACACGAAACTACGTCCACATGCAGAAGCCATGACTGGCGATTACCGATGCGGTTTCAGAAACTAAAGAGCAACAACAGATCAGATGTTCGCCCTTAGGTTAATAATGGAAAAGTGTTATGAGTTCAATATAACGGTGATAATCTGTGTGTGTATCTTAGAGCAGGTTATGACAGTGTCAACAGAAACTGTCTTCTCGAGGCGTCACTGGAGCTGGTGATACCACCAAATACAATAAGACACTTGAAAGTGACCCTAAGCAACACCAACTGCAAAATAAAAGCTAATGGCAAATATTCCAACAATTTTTCCGATTTTTCAAGGACTTAAGCAAGGAGATTGTATATCATCGACGTTATTTAACATGACTCTCGAATCTGTCATGCCAAAACTGCCAAGCAAGACAGATGATGCTATTTTTAACAGGATGACTCAGAATGTGGCAGTAGCGGGCGACATAGCCATGCTTGGGAGAAATAGAGATTATTTTCTGGAAAACTACGTAGGTTTGGAACGCGAAGTGACTGCATTTGGCTTGGCCATAAGTAAGGAAAAAACTAAATATATCATCAACAGCAGAAACAAAACAAGGTGGAGAGGCTTTGAGCTCTTTGAAAGGTTTGAAAGAGTAAATCAATTTGAGTATTTGGGAGGAATGGTTACGGAAGATAATATGGTACCAACAGTGATAAGGGCAAGAATAGCTGCAGGCAACAGGTATTATTAGAGCTTCCTGAACATGTTGCGATCCTCTAACACTTCAAAACAGTTGAATACGACATTTTACGAAACGGCTATAAAACCAGTTATTAGGTACGGGTCCGAAGCGTGGACAATGACACAAAAGATCATATATGCTCTGTGTGCATGGGAACGCAAAGTAGTGCGCAAGATATACGGGGAAATGTATGTAAATGGTGCTTTGAGAATTAGGATCAATGCATATTTGTATGAACTCTATAAAAATCCATCTATCATCGAAGATGTAAAGGCACAGTGGTTGGGATATGTGCAGAGAATGGAAGAACAACGAGTGCCAAAAATAGTGATAAGTGCAAAGGTAGAGCCCAGTTCCTCAGTGGGGAGACAGAGATGTAGACGCGGCTCCCAGAAAGTTAAGACCACGGAACTGGATAAAGCTGGGGAAGTCAAGAGAGGACTGGAGGAGACATGTGGTCGACCAGTCTTTGGCGCTTCGTGGGCTGTAGGACCGGAAAAGAAGAAGAAGAAGAAGAAGAATTTCCTCAGCATCGCCTGCCATAACTTTACCACATTCCGTAACCCCGTTTTTACTTTTGTTGATGTTCATTTCATAACCTCTTTATAAGACGCTATCCACTACATTTATCTGATTTTCCAAGCCGTTTGCCGTCTCTGCCAGATGTACATCTTCGTCGAACCTCAAAGTATTTCATTTCTTCTACCTGAACATGAAATTCCTTTCCAAATTTCTCTTTGTTTCCCATTACTGCTCGCTAATTGTACAAACTGAATAACATAGGAGATAGACACCCCCTTTCTTTACTATTACTTCCCTTTCATGTCCTTTAAGTCTTACAGCTGCAATCTGGTTTCTGTACAAGATGTAGATAACATTTCGTAGCCTTTAGTTTATCCTTAATACTTTCTAAATTTCCAAAGAGAGTATTTCACTCAACACTGAAATGTTACAGATGCTATAAAAGTGGTTTTGCCAGTCTTTAGTCTAAGATAAGTCGGGGGTCAGTATTTCCTTGCGTGTTTTTCTATTTCTCCACAAACGGTCTGTCCTTCCCTGACGTTGGCTTCTGTCCTTCTTTCTAGTCTTCTGTAAATAGTAAGTGCCAGTATTTTGCAACCATGACTTATTAAACTGATGGTTCGGAAATATTCTGTCGGTGCCTGCCTTCTCTGAAATTGGGATTGTTATACTAGTGTCCAAAATTAAAGCAACAAAAGGGAATTTCGCAAGGTTATGTTTATTTTGCCACAAAACAGTATAAAAAGATGATAGTGAAATACAAACAACATAAAGGATACAGAACGTAAACAACTATAACATTCATAAGGGTAGACAACAAGTTTGTTGGACGAAAATTATGAAAACAGATACTCCAGACCGAAATTTCAAGTAAGTCACATCCCAGTGCAAATCTGTAACACAACCATCTGTGTGACGTGCTTATACGAGATGCATTCAAGTTCTAAGGCCTCCGATTTTTTTTCTAATTAACTACTCACCCGAAATCGATGAAACTGGCGTTACTTCTCGACGTAATCGCCCTGCAGACGTACACATTTTTCACAACGCTGACGCCATGATTCCATGGCAGCGGCGAAGGCTTCTTTAGGAGTCTGTTTTGACCACTGGAAAACCGCTGAGGCAATAGCAGCACGGCTGGTGAATGTGCGGCCACGGAGAGTGTCTTTCATTGTTGGAAAAAGCCAAAAGTCACTAGGAGCCAGGTCAGGTGAGTAGGGAGCATGAGGAATGACTTCAAAGTTGTTATCACGAAGAAACTGTTGCGTAACGTTAGCTCGATGTGCGGGTGCGTTCTCTGGGTGAAACAGCACACGCGCAGCCCTTCCCGGACGTTTTTGTTGCAGTGCAGGAAGGAATTTGTCCTTCAAAACATTTTCGTAGGATGCACCTGTTACCGTAGTGCCCTCTGGAACGTAATGGGTAAGGATTACGCCCTCGCTGTCCCAGAACATGGACACCATCATTTTTTCAGCACTGGCGGTTACCCGAAATTTTTTTGGTGGCCGTGAATCTGTGTGCTTCCATTGAGCTGACTGGCGCTTTGTTTCTGGATTGAAAAATGGCATCCACGTCTCGTCCATTCTCACAACCGACGAAAAGAAAGTTCCATTCATGCTGTCGTTGCGCGTCAACATTGCTTGGCAACGTGCCACACGGGCAGCCATGTGGTCGTACGTCAGCATTCGTGGCACCCACCTGGATGACACTTTTCGCATTTTCAGGTCGTCATGCAGGATTGTTTGCACAGAACCCACAGAAATGCCAACTCTGGAGGCGATCTGTTCAACAGTCATTCGGCGATCCCCCAAAACAATTCTCTCCACTTTCTCGATCATGTCGTCAGACCGGCTTGTGTGAGCCTGAGGTTGTTTCGGTTTGTTGTCACACGATGTTCTGCCTTCATTAAACTGTCGCACCCACGAACGCACTTTCGACACATCCATAACTCCATCACCACATGTCTCCTTCAACTGTCGATGAATTTCAATTGGTTTCACACCACGCAAATTCAGAAAACGAATCATTGCACACTGTTCAAGTAAGGAAAACGTCGCCATTTTAAGTATTTAAAACAGTTCTCATTCTCGCCGCTGGCGGTAAAATTCCATCTGCTGTACGGTGTTGCCAACTCTGGGACGTATTGACAATGAACGTGGCCTCATTTTAAAACAATGCGCATGTTTCTATCTCTTTCCAGTCCAGAGAAAAAAAATCGGAGGCCTTAGAACTTGAATGCACCTCGTAATTATGTATTATTTATATTTTAGGACAACTAATCAATAAAAAACGCACCACATGTTCTAATGAAGTCATAAAAGCCGTCTGACGATGAATTGTAATGATTCGAAACCGGTAATGGCACCTCTTGAATAAAGGAACTTAAAATAAATTTGTGGCTGGTTGCTGTCTCAACACCATCATTAGTTTTCAAATAACAGCCACAGTCTCCAACCATGTCATCATATGACAAAATTGCAACAAGTTCTTCGTTTCTTCTAAATCAACGGATTTGCACACACATTCCTACAGCTGATTAATGTGCTCACTATGGCGTGCGGCCAACTCTGGTATCAATACAGGCCTGACAACGACGGGGCATGCTGTGAATGATGTCATAAATCTCATATTGAGTCGTTGACACCCGTTCTTTCCGCAAAGCTGCTCGCATATCTTCGAGAGTGGTTGGTGGATGCTGACCTGACGTAACCCATCTCCCTAGTGCCCTGTGTTATTCAGATCGAGAGAGTCCAAGAACACATCAACCACTTATGCTCTGTGAGGTCGAGCATTATCGTCCATCAATACAAATTCTGGCTTCAAATGGCTCTGAGCACTATGGGAATTAACTTCTGAGGTCATCAGTCCCCTAGAACTTAGAACTACTTAAACCTAACTAACCTAAGGACATCACACACATCCATGCCCGAGGCAGGATTCGAACCTGCGACCGTAGCGGTCACGCGGTTCCAGACTGTAGCGCCTAGAACCGCTCGGCCACTCCGGCCGGCCATAAATTCTGAGCCCACAGCACCTCGCAACAGCCCCACGTGGCTCCCAAGATCTCGTCACGGTACCTTCTAAGTTCACGTGTACTATTTCATTAAGCGACTTGAGATTGGTAAACGTAATCCTCGCTCACACCATTAGCGATCCTCCTTGATATCGGTCCGTTCCCACAATGTTTGGGTCCTGAAATTGTGTTCCAGGCTCCCTCCAGATGCAAATCTGTCGCGAATTACTCTCCAGTCCAAATCGGTACTTACCTGTGAAAAGAATACTGGACCCGTTCGACCATCCAGGTGGCTTGTTAACGACTCCACTCTAGACGTTCCCTTCTGTGAAGACTCATCAGAGGTACGCATACAGCAGGTCTCCGACAGCAAAAGCCATTTTACCAAAGCCTTGTGTACACCGTTTGCCTCGATACAACACGTCCAGTGGGTGCTTTGAGGCCAGACGCCAGTTGCCATGCAGTACTAGGGCGGCATCGTCGTGCCCTTGCAGCCAAATGAGGAGCCTCTCTTTCTAATATCACGTGGTCGGACCTGCCCTGGTCTTCGGGTTTCAGTCTCTATAGACTGTCGCCACATCCGAGGAACAACAGAACGATTCACATTAAGCCATCGGGCCACATCAGTTTACAACTGTCCTGGTTTCAATCTTCCAATGGCCCTCAACCTCAGAGAATCTATCACGCGTCTTCTTAGTGCCATACTGCACCGTCTGTGACTGTGTACACAGCGATTGTGGGCGTGGGACTGCCAGGCAAGCGCTACCCCGTCGATAGGTGCCCTGACGTCACCGTTGGCGTGGTTGTCCACTGACAGGAAAGCCATCTCCCGTGCAGAACACGATCGTACGGACATCTGTTGGCAGTTTGTATGATTGTATCGTCAGTCATACACAGGAAGGGGAAATAGTGGTTTGTTGCTTTAATTTTGCACACCGGTCTACATTCTTCTTGAAGTCCGAGGGTATATCGCCAGTGCACATCCGATGGAATAGTTTCAGCAAGATGAGTGCACTCAGGGACCTCCATAATTCTTCGGAAATGTGACACTTGAAACTGGGATTATGACATTCTTTTTGAAATCTGAGGGTATTTCGCCAGTCTTCTATATTCTGCTTACTCAATGGAAGAGTTTCATCACGATGAGTTCTCCGAAGGACCTCTGTAGTTCTTTGGAAATGCTATCCACTCCAAGAGCCTTATTTTGGCTTATGTGTTTCATTCGTGTATCAAAATCTTTTCATATTATCATACCTCACACCTCCACAGACTTTTCTTTTCCGATAATTTCGTCTTCAAGTTTGTTTCCGTTGTTTAGGTCATCCACAGATACCTTCCATCTTTCAGCCTTCTCTTCTTTGATAATCATATAGCAGCTTCTCCTTTCTTCAAAGGTTAGTTTACTTTTCCTGTAGAGGGCATCTATCTCGTAAGCATGCATTCTTCTACAGCTTTGCATTCGTCCTCCAGCCATTCTTGCTTTGTCAATTTACACTTCCTGTCAGTTTCATTTTTAGATGTCTCTATTCTTCTTTGCCTGCTTCACTTGCTCTACGTTTATATTTTCTCCTTTCCTCGATTAAATCCAATATCTCATGTGTTGTCCAGTCATCTATACCAAGTCTTGTCTCTTTGTTTACTTGTTCCTCTGCTGCCTTCACTATTTCAGCTACACATTCGTCGTCTGTTCTAATCCTTTCAGTCAATAGTTCCTAAATGAATCATTTGAAGTTCTTAACACCCTTTTGTTTTTTCAATTTATCCAGGTCCTGTTTCGCGAATTTATTGTCTTTCTGCAATACCTTCAGTTTTAATCTGCAGTTCTCAACGAATGTGCTATGGCCTGAGTGTACTTCCGGCTCTCGAAAAGTTTTTCACTTTGAAATCTGGTTTAGAAATATCTTTTTTACCATTATATAACACCAACAAAAATTTTTTGGGTGGGGGTGGGGGGGAGGGCCGCAGATTTTAAAACTGATTTCAACTATAATTGATTTAGTTATATTTAAACATTAAATGAGTTCTTTTCTATCTACTCTCTCATTAAGGATCAGTATTTCTTTAACGAGCAGTTTTACACTTAATGAGCAGTTCTAATTCCATTTTGTGACATTCTAGATCACGTACGTAAAGATTGATTCCTGTACATTTACCGTATTGGCAGCCTGCTGTCCAGTTAGTTATAATAAAATCGAGCAGGTAGAATAAGCATCTGATAACTTTATAAGTGACCCTCAACACTAGAGCTGAGGTTAGTTTGTGAGTTCTCGCCGTACAGAGTAGACCAAAGTTGGCCGCGCGTGATATTTGTATAAGCTGCAGCCCACTTGTTTCCCTGGTTGTTTCGAGTATGCTGCAGAAATGTTGTTGGGGAGCCGTTACACATCCTCTATACTGTCCCGATCTTTCCCCAGGCAATACCCATATTTTTGGTAACCAGGATAAAACGTGGCTCCCGCATCAGGTCCGTAAAACATGTTCAGAACTTTTACGACAGTGAACTAGCGTAAAAGAAAAATCTGAAATTACACCACTTTATGAACGTTATACCTGCTTAGTAGCTGTTACTGCACTCTGCCGAAACAACTGAAGAACGTGGGCTTCTCCTGATTTAGTCTCTGCAAGACAGCCAGTCCGTCACTCACAATCACAGGAAATGCCGATCCCAGTGTTCCGCAATCTACCAGAACTCTGTGAGAACAAGTGTTGTCCATTTGATACTAATGAAGGCGACCGTGATTATGAGGTGACGTCATCAATTCCTCAACGTTTCAACCAAGATGTGTTAAAAGACCTCACCAGAGATCTCAGTCGGTCAAAAGAAGCTCCTGCATTACTAGTTTTAAGGCCGAACGACAAAAATTTACTAGACCAAGGAACTAACATTACCTTTTACCCTTCTTCTCTCAAGAATAAAATCTTGTATTTTCGTTACAAAATTAGAGGACTCCTAAAAAAATGGGTCTTCCTGAATATTTTGCAGACGATTGGCGACTATTTATTGACAGCACAAAGCGAAGTTTGAAATGCGTCCTTCTACACATTAGAAACAAATACGGTCCAATTGTTCACTTAACGAAAATTGAAGAGGAACATGGCACCATATCTTTGGTCTTACGGTTAAAGGCGCTACAGTCTGGAACCGCACGACCGCTACGGTCGCAGGTTCGAATCCTGCCTCGGGCATGGATGTGTGTGATGTCCTTAGGTTAGTTAGGTTTAAGTAGTTCTAAGTTCTAGGGGACTTATGACCACAGCAGTTGAGTCCCATGTGCTCAGAGCCATTTGAACCATTTTGAACTTTGGTCATACAGAAGATAAAGTGTCATGAACGACAACGGGTGATCTGTGTAGACTTAAAATTGTGAACTGTCTCCTTGTCAGCAAAGTAGTCACACCAAGTATCCTTGCTTCCTGTGCCTCTGGGACAAAACACATCATTGGGTTAGAAAAGAGTGGGCATTGTGGAAAAGAGTGTCATTAAGGGGAGTTGGAACGCCCTATCCCGATAATGTTAAATTTAGTGACTTGGCTTCCCTGTATTTCAGGAACCACTGTAGCCATTGACATGAAACTTTTACGGGACATTAAACTGTATGTTCTGAGTCTACTGAACTACAACAATTGCATTTCAGCCTCTGCTTTCGGAAATACAAGTTTTTAATTACACGGTTAAAATTTTGTGTGCCTTTTTTGTACGTTATCCTAAATAATTTTAATTATACAAAACATTATTTCTTCTTTTAGTTCCGTAGACTCAGGATATATACGTAATTACTCTCTGAAAATTTGAATGCCCTACTCAGAGTCGTTTCTGAGATTTAGGGAAAAATGCAACAGAAAACGTAAATTTTCGGGAACGACTTCTAAAGTTTCAAAAGACTGTAACTCACTAAATATATGCTTAATTTTTTTTTAGTCACTCAGAAGCACCCTGCATCATACTGTATATCATCCTCTTCCTTTATCAATGCGAACCTTGTCCATCCGTTCAAGTTCTCTGATGCAATTTGCTCCAGGATTAATTCCCATATGCTGTAGCACTTTCACCCTACCAATGTTGCCACCATTAAAAGCAATAACAGCATCACTGGCCCCCCAATTTAGTGTCTTCGTTCCAACAAAAGCATTTTTTGGTAAGCGAGTCCATATAAGATTATTGAACGACTCATTGAGATTTTGATTCTGACCACACACACTTCTTCAATAATTCAGGATTTTCCAGGTCTATGTAAATGGGTTTTATGACATCCATGGCTGGTGCTGGGATGGAATGCTTATGGCTGTATGAACTGTTTGAGTACTGGTCATTGCGGTAATTGCAGCATGAATCAGATCCAGGAGGGCAAAGGTGTTTACTGGTTTTTCATTAGTTGACAGTCTGTGGAAGAAGGTAGGCCATACTGCCTGCTTCATTTTCAACAAATCCTCAGTGTTATTTCTAAATGCCATCCCATAATACTGCTGTAGTTCATCGATCATTTTGTCTGTCAGCCTGCCTCTTATGGTTTTACCACCAGAAAGTTTCTTGTCTCTCAAACTTTGTTTCAACTTCCTCAACCTGGTGCCGATCCTCTTCTGGACATGACCAACACATTCCAGTTTTGTAATAATCTTCTCACCATGAGGCTGAGCGGCTACCACATTGTTATATGCTTTTAAGTCTCCATCACCTAAGAACTTAGTATAACACGCTCCCCTTTCGTTCACTGATTGACTAAAAATTTCAATAGCTGCAGGGGCTCCATACCACCACTTGTTCCTTCGCAGTTTCTGTCACAGATATGCCCTTCTTCATTCCCTGATTTACACTTATAACAACGTTTGGTTAAAATCTGGAAATCTATTACCTTTTCAGTATCCACACTGGTCACCGCAGCAACGGAATTCTTACAACTGCAGCCACGCTTCTGCCAAGTGCCATCAAAAGCTACTGGTATGTCAGTCATACCATCATTTATTTCAACACCCTTCACTGACTCATATGCAACAGATTCCACAGCAGCTCCAATAAATCCTGCATACGTGTCGATTTTACAAGATGGGCGTGGCATATTCATCACGGCACACATTTTTTCTGCTGGAGTGTGTCCTTTGCCAATAGCTCTCAATCCATAAAACCACCTAATATTTACTTCAAAATAATTGTCTTTACACTTATCAGAATTCCAAAATGAATGAGAATATTTACAACTGGCACAATTAATGATAAGTTTCCTGGCTAGTCCATTTGATACCTCACTGTCTTCATGTAAACTAACTGGCCCTCCACATCTTTTACAACACACACATTCACCTAACGCCCTTGTTAGGATGTGTAAATCTATCAGAATATAGCCTAACCTACCAACTTTCGTTTTGAGAAAACTGTGTATCACAAGGTTTTATTTTAATCCTCGAAGCACTAATGGTTGTCTCTCTAGATACTGACGAGTTTGCCTGTATTTCATTGTCTGTAACTTCACACGCCACGTGTTGAACACAATGTTTCCCTTTATTCGAAAATCTATTACAATGAAACCCTGCCGCGCGGGATTAGCCGAGCGGTCTAGGGCGCTGCAGTCGTGGAGGGCGCGGCTGGTCCCGGCGGAGATTCGAGTCCTCCCTCGGGCATGGGTGTGTGTGTTTGTCCTTAGGATAATTTAGGTTAAGTAGGGACTGATGACCTTAGCAGTTAGGTCCCGTAAGATTTCACACACATTTTTTTTATGAAACCCATGTTTCCTAAAAACACTTCGTTTTGACGTCATACTTTACTTTTTGAGAGATTTACCAATCTATTCGTCACTTTTCCTCGGAAAAACGTTACCACTTCGACATACAACGCGTGCTTACACTATGAAACGATACGATACTATTTTTGACAGTGCTATCAATACAAACATGTAATTTAACTTTTATAACACAGCAATCCACAGCCTTCTATATAAAGATTAGCGATTTTATTAGATATTGAGGTAATGCACGTAAAAATTTTAACATTTTCAACCGGTGTAGATTATTCTTCTTCTTCTTCGCGGATGGATCACTTAGGACCACGCGTAATCAACATTTGTTGGCCTTCCTTTTCGCCCAGTATTCCTTCATAAACAACGAATGGGCTAGCTTTCGTTGCGTAGACCACGTATGTCGGTTAGTTTTTCTCTCTTCTTCCTCAAAACCCCGTGTGTTTGTGATTTTTCTGATTTCATTTCTATCATGTAGGTTTGGAGACCCTAATTCTCTCTGTAGACTACATTTTTTAAAAATTAAATAAAATACTTCCCATGTGAGTTTATAAGTGATATATATATAATTTGATTCGGAAAATTGCAAATTTTATAATGAGATGAAAAATCCGAAAATGCAAAAAAATAATTTCCGTTCTAAATCCCCATAATGACACTTTAGTTGAAAGAGAGAAACTCATCCTTCTTGTAAGCGGATGAGACGGGGTCTTTTGAGGCAGGTTGTAAATTCCATGCACAGGGAAAAAGATGCTCAGTTGAGTACAGACAAAAATTAAAGCAGGAATATTTGACGGCTCACAAATATGTCTGTCTGCCTTCGTAACAGAGTCATCAGCGTGGATGGCTGTCATTTGGAGGATCTGGATTCGATTCCCGGCACTAGCAAGGAGATTTCCTTGGTGGGAGGACTGGTACGGTGTGCACCTAACCTCATGATGTGAACGGAGGAGCTATTTGACCGAACTGTAGTGGCTCCAAGGTCTAGGAAGTCTCCAAAACGGCCGAGAAGACGATGTGCTGGCCACATGACACTCCACACCGCATCCGCATGACGCTGGAAGGCAGAGGACGACACGGCGGCCAGTAGACATGTTGGAGCTAGTTGAAAAATAGGATTACTCATTAAGGATCTTGTCTTCGTTAATTCGATGAATGAGGCTCAGCGAAAAATCTGGAGACAATTTGTTGCAGTTGTCGTAAATTTTCTGGGCAAAGGCAAAGCTGAAAAATATGTTGAACTAGTAAACGAGATGCTTAACGGCTTCAGATCCTTTGGAGTAACACGAGTATTAAGGTGCACTACTTAAACAGCCACTTAGACTGTTTCTGTGCTGATTTAAGAAACAACAGCGAGGAGCAAAGTGAAAGTTTTCATCAGAATTTTAAAACTATGTGGGACTGCTACCTACGAAGATGAGATACACACATGATGGCAGATTACTACTGGAGTTTAAAGAGGGAATGTTCCAAAAGACGATCAAGAATTGTCACAGAAAAGAAGTTTCCCAGATTTTCAGTAACTATCTGGTTTCATTGATGATTTTTCTTTGCTTTTGTATATAATAATATTTATATAGTAGGCCTAATTTAATATTAATTCCGTGTTAATTTTCTTTTTATCCGTGGATTTAACTTAAAATAGGGTAACGAATGTTTTACTGAAATGTTATTTCTTAGAAATTCGAGCTCCTGGGTGCAAACTAAATCTATAATTGAATGTAAGGCATCAAATTCATTTGAAACTAGCTCCAAACAACCCGACACAAAAACAGCTGTTGACCTGTCTTATCTAATATTTCATGCATATTTAGAACATCTTCTACGCTTTCTTCTTATTATTATTATTATTTTTCTCCTTCTTCTTCTTCACCCTCGTCTTCGGTTACCTTATCACTCTAATTCTGTACAACATCGAGAATGTTTTTGTCATCTATGATCCCAGAATTAGGTGCCTCGTTGTCAGTGGCTACGTAGCGGCTCAAGTATTCAGGATTGGTATTCCAGTGCAGAAACGACGTGCTGACCAGATGTCACTACCGTTGAAACATATGTCGCTGTATTCTTCACCTGCTGCACTTTCTTTGTGCCATCAATTCCTTAGAGTAGGTAGATTAATGCTTAGCCACGTTAGGCCAACGAATACCCAACAGTCTTCAGATCTATTTGAAGCGAGCAGTGCACGGCGATAATAATACTTGAATAATTGTATAGTGCTCTGATTCGGTCGCTGAAACAATTCTGTTGTGTTTTTTTTTTTAGGAAAAAAACAGAGTTTTAGTTTTTACATTCTCGTCTTGCAACACATCATAAGGTGGATAAGCTAGACAGTGATCAGAGACTAGTAAAGTTTATTCTGTCAACTTGAGTAATCGTACATGTTTGAAGCTTGTAGTAGTAATTGGTGCTACAGGAACGCATGGAAACTATGCGGAAAGTAACATACTTTCTATAAAACTTTCATTACATATCGACGGGCACAATGTCCAAAACATAAAACACAAGAAAACCTGCCTTCGTTGGTCTGGATACATACAGGACTATTCATGAGTACCAACAGGGTTCCAGAAAATGACTGTACGAAAACTACAAGGCATGTAGAAAAATGAAACATTTCAGTGGATGGTGCATCTGTCAAACTTTTGATTCGTAATGCGAGCAATGGCGTAATTCCAGAGCGCACGAGCAGGGAGCAAGCGCGTCTGGCCAGAAGGTGGGACAGAATGGAGCAATGCGTACGTTTTGTGTCCTTGAATTCGCTAAATGTAAGTCAGTAGTGACGATTCGGCGATCATATCGTACCAAACATCAGGTAAAAACACCAAAAGACGAAATAAACCAGGGGTGGTACAACACGTTCCGTGAGACCGGCTTCTTATGTGATGCGAAGAATGCAGGACGGCGGGGACCGTCGGCAGAGAAGATGAAGCGTGTGCGAGCAGAGAACCGCAGGTACCCAAGTCAACCGGTTACAAAAACATCTGCGTGTAACACCATACTGGCTGCAATTGTTACATGCGCTGACTACCCAGGGAATTTTGCATTGACGTACCACGTCTCCTGTAGGGTTACAGTTTTTCACAGGAGTTGGCTTTCAGTGAGAAAGCGACGTTTCAGTAGTCGGAAAAAGTGAATGACCAAAACCTGCGTCTTTGATGCGCAGAACATTCACTCTAAGTTGTGGAACAGATTCGTGATTCACTTGAAGTTACCGTATTCTGTGCTGTGAACCCTTCAAAACTTTATGGACCATTTTTCTCTGTGAAAAAGCTGTGACTCGTTTCCTGTACGTGGACACGCTGCAGCATGGCATATGGCACAGCTACAGCAACACAGACCAGACTTCATTTTTGGAACAAGACGGTGTTCCACTACATTTTCTTTCAAATGTTCGTGATTGCTTCAGTGCCGAACTAACGTAGGAACTGACGTGCTTTCCATCATGCTTCTAATCTTCTTTAGTGGCCCTCACGGTCAGGTAACTCCATTTCTTCTTGTAGGGCTATGTCGAGGATTGTGTGTTTCTGTTTCCAATGCCGCTTAATTTTAAACAGCTGCAGTAATTAATGCGGTCGCTGATGTCGACCATGACGAGATGGGACGTGTATGGCACCAGTCCGACTGTCGTACGGACGTTTTCTGCTCCACGAACGGCATTCATATTGTTCAACTGTAAAGTGAGTTAAAAACTGATGTGTATCTGTTCTCTATATGTCTTGGGTTTTCGCACAGACGTTCAATGAAACCTCGGAGGTACTTATGAATAACTTCGTAGTGTATGGAGTGATGCGTGACGGTACGTGGTATAGTGCTCAGGTGGACAATTGTCAACCTGCTCCATGCCTGGCGAACGTACTTACCTGAACATCTTGTGGGTGACCGGTAGACTGGGTGACCGAGCAGTTTTCTCTTTTTCGCGTCAACCACCTGCCCCCTCCACCCCCCCCCTCTCGCCCCACCTCGCCACCAGCTTTACAAACTAGCTAAATTAATGCAAATGGACACATTTTTACATCATATCGCCTACACCATCGGGTCTTAAGTATATCGGTATGATAATGTTCCTACCCATAAAGCAAATAAAATTACGTCTTGGTTCAGAGAAAATTGCATGGGTTCAGTGCAAAGTTACATACAAAATTTCGACCTGAAACTACAGCGTTGATTTCGTAATCCCCTTGAAAATCTGAGAACAATAATCGGCCTTCAGTTATCAGAAATTAGTGCAGAAATTTTCCCAAAGATTAAAAGCGAAATTTGATTCGCTTTAGTTATAACACTGGGGTAATTGTGGCGAACAAAATTTGGTCTTCAGTGACGTTTTGTAACTTGTGCTGTTAGAACAATGTCGTGTTACCGCCTTGAGCTGCTATAGAATTCTTTGTTTACACAACCAGTCTCGGGCGACTGACCATCATCAGGTTCACAAAAGTGTTCTCAACATCATGTTAGGTGAAACATGAAATCGTTAACGTTATATGGTAAAATCCTGAATTACGCCCTGTTATCATACAGTAATAGAATTTACACTCTCAGTCTGTAATAACTATGCTAGTTAGTGCAATCATTCATGTTATACCTTCAATCGGCGTTAATGGTTGGTTGGTTTGGGGAAGGAGACCAGACAGCGTGGTCATCGGTCTCATCGGATTAGGGAAGGATTGGGAAGGAAGTCGGCCGTGCCCTTTCAGAGGAACCATCCCGGCATTTGCCTGGAGCGATTTAGGGAAATCACGGAAAACCTAAATCAGGATGGCCGGACGCGGGATTGAACCGTCGTCCTCCCGAATGCGAGTCCAGTATCTAACCACTGCGCCACCCCACTCGGTCGGCGTTAATGCTGCGAACAGATTCACACCACGCGGGGCCGACCGACATAGAGCCGGATCTATGTGGTATGAATCTGTTCGCAGCATTAACGCCGACTGCACATATAACATGAATAATTGCATTACCTAGCACAGTTTTATAGATTGATGTGATAACGGTATGTAACTCACGGTCGATTTTACGACGGGCTTTCAATAAGTATAGCGAAACTTTTTTTTCTGAATGTACGCTTGTTTAATTGAGGATTTCAACACACCATATTATTCCCCACTCTGTTTTTCAACATAATCTCCATTCAATGTGACGGCCTTACGCCACTTTACTGCGAGGACCTGTATGCCCACATTGTACCACTGTACTGGTCGGCGTCGGAAGCAACGTCTTCCAGCATCAATAACCTCCCCATCATCCATGTACTGCTACCCACGAAGTGCATCTTTCACTGTTCCAAACAGATTGAAGTTGCCCATTGTGGTCTTCTGTTGATCATTGAGGAACCCAGAGGGCACACACTTTTGAGAGCCCCAACTGGTGGACGAGATCAGCTCTACCAACAGAGACGTCCAATTGAGAAGCGAGGTGTTCGATTGTGATCCGCTGATCACCTCGAATGAGAGTGTCCTCACGTTACAGCGTTGTAAGAGTCACACCTATGTGTGGCCAGCCAGCATGTGGGTTAGTTGTTTGGCTTGTAGAGTAAAGGGGCTGAACAGCAGGGTTAAAACCATGCCCCAAAAGAAACCTATCGCCTGAAATCCAGGGAAGGAACAAAATGCGTAAAACTATGTGTTTAATTACACACAAGTAGAAGACAAAGCATCAAGCCAAAATTTAAGACATTAACTAAAAGGAAAGTAACGGTAGAAGATGTTAAAACAATATAGCAGACGTCCGTGGCTGGATGATCGCAAGAATATAAAAGGGTGAGCCAGCCACTCTGTAACACACTAAAATCTCCTGCCTAAAAATACAAAGCAAGAGGAACATAGATAGTGAAAAGACGAACACCTAGTCGAATAAGCAGCACCAGAGGGAGCGAGGAGGAGTTAAAATGTAGGTAGGGTGAGGGCCTGAAGTATAAGACTAAGGCGCCCACCCTTGAATAGAATGATAAAAACCCCTTCAAAGATAAATCTTAAAACTATGAGGCATTGTCATCCTAAATCGAAGGGACCGTGTTGGGGAGATCAAAAGTCCGCCTCAGGGCGGCTAAATTTAGACATTCCAACAAGATGTACACCACTGTCAAATGTGAACCACAGCAAGACAGAGTTGGGGCCTCACAACGTAGGAGGTGACAGTGAGTCAGTCAAATATGGCATATATGGAGCAGGCAAAGGACAATGGAGCCCTTGCGAGAGGCTCGCATGAAGGACATTCGTCGTTTCCGTCATCTGGCAAAGTGAGGAAGCGCCATTCTGTATTCCTGAACCCAAAAACTTTGCGTAATACCGACTGAAGATTAGGTTCTGGTATGCCGATCTCCAGACTCGGCTTATGAGTAGCTTCCTTGGCTAGCATGTCAGAATATTTATTTTCTGGGATTCCGACGTGTTCTGGGGTCCATTCGAAGACCACAGACCACCCATGTTGTTCGAGGAAGTAAACAGGCTCTTGGATGGTCATTATCCAAGGATGACGAGGATAGACTTGTCGAGAACTTGTAAGGAGCTCAGGGAGTCGCTAAAAATGAGGAAGGACTCCCAGACACAGGAACGGATATGCTCAAGAGCTTGAGTGATGCCTACAAGGTCTGCAGTGAAACCACTGCAGCGCAAGTAGCGCAAATCGGTTTGTCCTGGATGAGCATAAACTAACCCGATGAGACTCTCAACCATCAATCGAACCATGTAAACTACCTCTGAACTCTGAGATGCGTCAGGAATAGAGATAAATAGGCGTCAGAGGGCTGCAGAATGAATAGAGTCTTTTGGGACGACAACTGTGGTTGAGGTATACACTATGGAGATATATGTGAGTGGGCCAAGAGGGGCGGTTGTAGAGGGAAAGACTCGAGTTGAGAGAGAAGGGACCGGACACAGACTGCAATTTTAATCCCTGTTCTGGGCTGCCATTTTTGGAGATGCATCACCATGTTAGGAAAAAGGAGACAGTGATTCGGATGTTTAGGCGAGCAGTAAATGTGTGTAGTATAATTGGCAAGCAGTTGTTGTCTCCTGAACTGTAATGGATGAACTTCGGCTTCCACAAGTAGGTTGCTCACAGGGCTCTTTGGAAAGCTCTCATCGCAATTCTAACTCCTCAGTGGTGTATAAGGTCCAGTATTTGCAATGCTGAAGCATACACGAGGCTACCATAGTCAAGACGGGTCAGTGTGACTTTATTAATGAAGAATGTTAAAGATGCTGCCAGCACTTTTGCTTAAGCTGACAAAGATACGGAAACCAAGTTAGCCAGACGTCGAACACCAGTCCCAAAAAGCGATAAGTCTCCACTATGTTAAGTAGTTGGTCATCGAGGTAAAGATCTGGATGTGGGTGGACAGTATGACAGAAGTGCATGCCACAAGTCTTGGCAGGTAAAAACTGAAAGCCGTGGGTGAGGGCACAAGACTGCACCTTTCGTATGGCTCCCTGCCATCGACTTTCAACAACTCCAATACTAGAGGGAAGGTGATACTGAGGACCCCATAGCCGCTGCTAGACCATTAATTGCCACTAAAAAGAGAGGAAAACTCAACACAGAACCCTGTGGTGCCCCATTCTCTTGGATATGGGCTAAACTGCGGAAAGCATCGACTTGAAGTATGAAGATTGAGAGCAGCCCGCAAAGACCCCACTTGTGTAATGTAGTAAGGATGTGATGTTTCCATGTTCTGTTATGGGCCTTTTGTAAGTGAATAAAGCCGACAATAAGTTTTTGACGTCGGGAAGAGGCTGTAAAGATAGCTCTAGGTATACCGAATTACCAGTGGTGAAGCAGCCTTGGCGGAAACCACTGTGGGACAGTGCCAGAAGGACCCGAGACTCAAGGACCCAACACAGCTGCCAGCTCACTATATATTCGAGCAGCTTACACAGAACACTGGTCAGGCTGATGGGGCGGTAACTGTCCATCTCTAGGGGATTCCTACCAGGTTGCAGCACTGGGACGACGTTTTCCCACCACTGCAACAGGAACTCGCCTTGGTCCAGGTACAATTGAAGATGGCATGGATGTGACACTAGTAATCCACTGAGAGATGTTTAAGGATTTGATAGTGAGTACAGTCTGGCCCTGGAGCTGTATCAGGGCAATGGGAAAGAGCAATGGGCAAGGGCACTGAGGAATTCCCACTCACTGAATGGAGCATTGTATGGCGCAAGATAAGCATTTTCCTTCCACACACTGTTTTAGAATACGAATGGCAGTTTGGTAATTCTCAAATGCAGAAGTTCAAGCATAATGTGCAGCAAAATGATCAGCGATTGCGTCTGTGTCGGTATAGATAGCTCCATTCATTGAAATTCCAGGTACATCTACAGGCGTCAGACATCTGTAAGGCTGCATGATCTTAGTTCAATCCAGAGAAGAAGAGATTCGTGTTTCAATCAGGGAAGAAGAGATTCGTGCTCCAATGATGGAGGCGTACCCTTCCCAACACTCCTGCTTCTGTCTTTTGATTTGTTGACGGACCTGGGGATGGAGGCGTTTGAAGGCTGTGAGGCTCTCCATTGATGGATGCCGCTTACGACGCTGCAGGGCCAGCATACGATCTCTAACGGCCGCAGCGATTTCCAGCGACCACCAAGGCACTGTCTTCCGCCAGAGGCAAACTGAGGATCAAGGGATTGCTGATTCAGCTGCAGAAACAATTGTCGTAATAATACTCTGGATCAACACATCAATGTTGCCTTGCTATGGAGATCCGATGGTGGCAGTAGAGGTTAAAGTTTCCCAGTCAGCCTTGGTAAGAGCCCATCTGGGCTAGCGTCTAGGTGAGTGACGCTGGGGATGGGACAGGAAGGTCAGAAAGTGGTCACTACGACATAAGTCGTTGTGATATCTCCAAGTGTAGAGATGGTAAGAGGCCAGAACCGCAAACTGAGAGATCAATGGCCGAGTACTTGCCATGTGTCACACTGAAATAAGTGGGGGCATATGTATTTAGGAGACAAAGGTCAAACTTAGTTAGTAAATTCTCGGCATCTTAACCTTGGTCAGTAATCTTGGTTCTGCCCCACAAAGGGTTATGGGCGTTGAAATCAACCAAAAGTAGAAAAGATGGGGGAATCGAGAAGTTAGTGCAACCAATACATTTTGTGGTATTTCACCAACTGGAGGAAGGCAGACGTTGCAAATAGTAATTTACTGCATTGTCCTCACCCTGGCTGTTACAGGTTCTAAAATTGTTTGAAGGGGCACACATTCATTATATACAAGGTAACGACTATATATAGATTCCACCTGTTTTCTTCTTTGTCCGTTTGCCCTCTCACTGCTCTTCAGGAACTTGCTGAGAGGGTTTCTGTAAAGTAGCTTCAGGTACAGATAAAGAGCATGAAGCCCTTCAACCAGCAGCTTGTGGTCACTTTAGCCACTAGTTGGTGTCATCTTTTGCATGGGTGAAGACCTTGGAAGGTAGAATCCCAAACGATCCCTTCTGTGTCGGAGGAGCAATAGGAAGCTGTTGCTTCTCTGGCTGGGAGGTGGGAACCGATGCCCTGGCGTTTGGGGGGCATTGCTCCCAAAATAGGTGATTTGGGAGCAGTGGAAGAAGAAGTGACCCCAACCACCGAGGGTGGGATGTAGGTCGACGGGCCTGAGAGCACACTGTAGAAGGCATAGACAAGGGGCTATTGTCGCCAGCGAGGACGACGTCGTTGTAGCTGCAGCATAGGATAACATCAATCATTGGGGTTCAACCGATCACAATTGTTTTTATCATCTTGGTAAGTTTGCTTGTATTCCGTAATTTTCCTCTCCTGTTGAAGAACCGTACAGGCTGGCGAGCAGGAGTAGTGGTGCTCACCACAGCTGGCACAGTTGGGAGGAGGGGCACATGGGGTATGTATCTACAATGGACGTCTACAATCTCTTTTGTTGCACTGGGAAGACATGTGCCCGAATTTGCAGCACTTAAAGCATCGCATAGGGGGCGGGACGTATAGTTTGATGGCACAGTGGTATACCGTCTCCTTGACCTTTGCAGGTAACAAATCAACTTCAAGGTCCGAGATGAAGGCACTGGCAGCAGCCCTATTATCTTTTTGTCCCCTGTAGACGCGCCAGACGAAATGAACACCCTGTCGTTCTAAATTGGCTCGTAGTTCGTCGTCAGACTGCAGTAGGAAGTCTCGACGAAAAATACTCCCCTGAACCATATTTAGGCTTTTATGGGGAGCGACTGAAATGAGAATATGACCCAGTTGGTCACTGGCGAGCAACGCCCATAACTGGGCTGGGGATGCTGTCTTAATCAGGACTGATCCATTCCTCGTTTTGGACAGCGCTGCCACTTCCCCAAACTTATCCCCTAGTTTGTCGACAAAAAATAGAGACTTTGTAGGACAGGAGTTCCCATCTGCTCTGCTGCAAGCTAAGTATTGAGGCGAATATGGCTTTCTTGTTTCTTAACCCTATATTCCTCCCATGGTGTGGCTAGGGAGGGGAAAGATTTGGGGTCATACTTCTCAGCATCGAAATATAGCCTTCCTTTCTTAGAGACTACTGGGGCCATTCGACCACAATCAGAAGACCGCTTCATTGAGGGTCATCCGCACTGATGATAGGATTTATCAGGGGCTCTCCCCATGGGCGCCACCCAGCCACAGCAAAGGCCACTTGGTGCGATGGCCATTGCTGGAAGTCCTGATGCCCCAATAAGATGAGCATCTACCCTTGGCATAGGCGGGGAGTCTGGAGCTCAGGCATCAGCAGTGCAATCCCTGTATTGCCAGGGGGCTATAACCAGGAGGGTACTTGACGACCCCCCACAAAAGACTGGCTATCAAGCTGAATATTGGGTGCGGAAAGATGCATTATTACCGTGAGTACAGGAGATGACAGCGCACAGTGGATGTAAAGTATGCACTTCGTCAGACATCCTTGCCAAAAAGGCTGGATCATGGGTGTGATTAGATTTCCATTACAATTAAAGGCGCAGAATTTCTCAGTACACGATCGATACGTGCTGCGGCACATAACGTCCTTCCCCAAATGCTCTGCACTTCTGTAGAATTTTGAAAGATGGAGGTCATACATAAAAGGGGGACCTTAATACTTCAGGCCGAGAAGGAAGAGATTCCACTTAGTCGTCTCTTACGACAGGCAGGAATACCTCGGCTTGTTCTAGCCCCCGAATCCGCAGGGGGACAGCATGTGGGAGATCGAACAGGTTGACACGTCCTCGTTGCGATGAAGACGGACGCCTCGCCCAACGACTCACTGTGCTTTTTCTCACTGTCACGTCTCCGTAGACATTCTGCAAGCACCTATGAATATCTTCGATGCTCCTGGTTTTCTGCCAAAAGAAACTCAATGACAGGTTACCGCTTGGAACGCATCTCCGTTACAGACTCCATTTTGAAGGCTATGTATAGCACTGCCACCTATCGGAACTTCATGAAACTGTAGGGGCTGAAGCGGGTATATTCCACGATGTCCCACAACAAATTGCGCATTTTGTCAACCGAAACTGGCCGAGAAAAAAAAGTGTTACATTACTTATTGAACGCCCCTAGTATTTTCACCTAACATCTTATGAATACTTTTATGAATCTGATGATGGTGGCTAGTCGACCGAAACTGTTTGTGTCAATAAAGAATTTTGTCAGCAGCTCAAGATGGCAACATGACATTTTTCAAATACACACGAGTTGTGGTGCATCGCTCCTGAAAATATGTCTCCTTAGGTACTTCTAGATACTTTGGTGTGCATTGCATTCTTAAACGGAAATACAGAGATCAACTGCAATTCTTAAAGTCTAAAGACATGAAAGGGATGACTCATTTAAGAAGGGACATTGGCGTAGCCTGTATCCTTGGTATACAGTCTGCACAATGAGAAATCCATAGGAAAAACTAAGACCAGTTTGGGAAGGTATTTAGGTTAGTAAAGAACCATTAAGAACTTCGGGGTTGGGGATGACGCTACAATTCTGTCAGAGACGACAAAGGACATTGCAAGATAATTTTTGCGGAATGGATTGTGGTTTTAACAGTACATAAGATGAGCGACAATAACGTAAAACAAGGGTAGTTGAATGTAATCTAAGTAAGTAATGAAGATTGAACGGTTAGATAGATTAACCAGTCAAGGGGTGCTGCATCTAACTGAAGAGAAAAGATATTTTTGGCATAATTGCACTAAAGTCTTTTTTATTAATTCGTGTCGGAAGTACCATATTAAGAATTAAAGGAAGAAAAAGAACTGCAAGATCTGAGAGTAGAGCTGTTCTACACTCGTTGCACTTATAAAACACCCTAAATGTCAAAAACTGTAAATTACGAAAACGAACAAACTAGATATGGTAGTTCGGCCCAGAGGCGATCTACGTCAGTTGCTTTAGAAATTCCTGACATGAGGTCCTCTAGGTTTCACTGAGCAGCGCAATCAAGGCAGGAATGAGTTTGTTTGTTTATATTGATATCACTTCAGTTGTATGGGTTAGACTGTACCGTGTATCCCCATATCGGAACATTTACTTACGATACTGCTATTCGTTTCCGCAATCTGTTCGGGCATCTCCGGATTTTACAGTTTTCGCAATGGCCAGGGCCTAGTTCTGTTGATTCCATAAACCTGATATATCCACTTTAGACAGAGGCTCGCTTGCACTGAGGAAGCTGTTTCTTGATTTCATACTATCGGTAGATGGCCTAATGCCGTGTATTGGATGTTGTGCTAATGTGGAGGCCTTAATTCTTTCTTTGTACGTAACCATCCACCATAGAATTGCCGGTGGAGAGAGTCCTAACAGGTGGTAGAACTTACGAGCAGGAGTAGGATCCAGACAGGCAGTGACCAATCTGTGCTTTTCGTTTGAGCGACATTAACACGCGTGGCCGGATTTGTGCCAGACGGGAGATACATATTCGCCAGTGGAATTCCAAACTGAAGATGCCGTTTTTTTCTCACTTGTGCCTTAGTACCTCAATTTGCGCCTGCAGTTTTGTGGAGGATATTGTTCTTGCCATTGACTTTCATTTCGGTGTTGTTGGTGCAGTGCTGCTTACAAGCCACGACCGTGTCCAGGATAATATACAATTTTTTGTGATAGGGATAGCGCTCCAACAGCGTCCCCCCACAGGTGACCTGGAGCTCTTTGAATGCATGCTTGTTTCGAAATGGATGGCGCAGACCTTTTTGCGTGGTAAGGCTTACATTGGCTCCGGACATGCTATTGTTCGAGCTTCTCTAGTACTTTAATTAGGCACACTCAGCTTCCTTAAACGCACTTCCTGGCAGGCTGCAGATCTGTCATCAGCGTATGTGAAGTCCGTGGTATCATTCAGTAGCGGCTGGTCATTGGTATAAGTATTAATACGCATTGAGTCTAATATGTTGCCCTGAGGTAGACCCTTTTTTCCTTTTTTTTTTTTTTGTCCGTTCCACCTGCTTCTTCCGGAATGCCATTTCACAAATAACATGAGATTTATTCCAGAATCACCCCGTAAAAGAAGAAAAAAGAGATAGCTTCCTGGGATGCACCCTAAGGCATAGAACAACAGATAACTTGGTAATGAAAGCAAGTGTGGGGCGTAAAAAGTATAGACGGAGATCAAGGTTTGAATATAGAAAGATTCAAATGGATTCAGTTGTTATGCTGATGTGAAAACATTTATCTGAAATCGACAAGTGTGGAGAGTTGCAAAAAACCAAACTTCGGGAAAATGACTGTGTGAGGATTTTTTACTGGAGACGAAATCAGATGGTAAATCTCATCTCAGTACACATCATTCTCTGCTTAAAGCACGATGGGGATACCTGTAATGGGCATAGGCCGATCTTCGGCCACGTCGAAACTGGTTGCCTAATAAATAAAACCAAAATAACGGCTGCAGGTATTGTATTATTAGACTTTAGATGCTGATCCGTCCGTCGGATGTGGACGTTAAGCTCGGCAGCTCCCTTGGTGCTGTTCGAGAGGAGTAGTCTATGTGCCTGCGTCGTGTTTCACCATCTCTCTTCTCTCATATCCGGCAACACAATCAGGACACCGCGCTACACACACACACACACACACACACACACACACACACACACACATTACTGGGGCCTGCACGTTTCAGAGACTCTTAAAAACGCAATACTCACATTTCGTGAAGGAAAGGTGCTTTTGAGAGCGGAGGGCAAAAAAGTGTTTCCAACTAGGCGGCTAAACGTGCCTTTCGGAGTCTCACAGCCAACAATGTCTTATGGCTTTACTTGTTTATCCGTATATACGCAGCCTGAAGTGACGAATGAACATTAGTGTCACGGCCGGGATTCTAAACCTGCTCTCCTGCCCGCTAGGCAGATGCGTTAACCACTACGCCACCCCGGTACATTGGCTTTGCACAACTTCATGGACTTTTCTAGCACGCCTCCTTTCATAATCCTAATTCCCATCCACGCCTCAGAGAACTTGGTATCCCCCCGAAACTCGAAGAGTAATACAGGGGCTCTCCAACCGTATTGAGGTGGCGGAGCAGAAGAGGGCAGACTGATCAATGGGAGCTCGTTTTAATGGATGCAGTGTTTGACGATGATGTTCGGTTTGTGGGGCGCTCAACTGCGCGGTCATCAGCGCCCATACAAAGTCCCAGGTTTTACACAGTCCAATTTCTACTCAGTCCAATCTAGCCAATGTCACAAATGATGATGAGGAGGAGGAGGAGGACAACACAAACAGCCAGTCCCCGGGCAGAGAAAATCCCCAACCCGGCCGGGAATCGAATCTGGGACCCCATGATCCAGAGGCAGCAACGCTAGCCATTAGACCACAAACTGCGGACTGGATGTGGTGTGGTCAGCGGAGTGTGGATGGCGAGTCCTGAGTACGGTCATAAACTACAGAAAAAATGCGGAAGACAGGAAAGCATAGAGGCACTGTCTTCGCACCGCACGGTAAAATACTGTAGGCAACTCGCTGTAGTCAGTTTACAGATGAGAGGAAGGAATTCTGTTCAAAAGAAAATTGGAGGATCCCACAGTATGTGATTAGTTTCGAGGAGGGGTTCACAGTTTACGAGGACGTTACTGAGCCTTAGGTAAGCCCTACACATTGAAGTGAATTTTAAGATACGGAGTATAAGAGATTCACTTTTAATTTCTATTGGCATGCCCATCTTAGTAGTAGGATTTGTCCCTTTTTGTGTGTTCTTGGGTATTTGGTGTAGCCACTGTGTTCCAGTGTGTGCTGTAATCTTTATGTGTGAGATGTATGGGGTAGGTATAGGTGAACGAAATACACTGAAGCGCCAAAGAAACTGGTATGGGCATGTGTATTAAATACAGAGATACGTAAACAGGTAGAACACGGTGCTGCGGTCGGCAAAGCCAACATAAGACAACAAGTGCCTGACGCAGTTGTTAGATGGTAGGTTATCACGACTTAAGTGAATTTCAACGTGGCGTTATAGTCGGTGCACGAGCAGTGGGACACAGCATCTCCGAGTAACGATGAAGTGGGGATTTTCCCGTAGGACCATTTCACGAGTGTATCGCGAATATCAGGAACCCGGTAAAACATCAAATCTCCGACAATGCTCCGGGCGGAAAAAGATATGCAAGAATGGGACCAACGACGACTGAAGAGAATCGTCCAACGTGGCAGAAATGGAATCTTCATCAAATTTATGCAGATTTCAATGCTGGGTCATAAACAAGTATCAGCGTGCAAACCATTCAACGTAACATGATTGATATGGGCTTTCGGAGCCGAAGGCTCGCTCGTGTACACATGTTGACTGCACGACAGAAAGCTTAACACCTCGCCTGGGCTCGACAACACGGACATTGGACTGTTGATGACCGGAAACATGTTGCCTGGTCGGACGAGTCTCGTTTCAAATTGTATCGAGCGGATGGACATACAGACAACCTCATGAATCCATGGACTCTGCATGTCAGGAGAGGACTGTTCAAGCTGGTGGAGCTCTGTAATGGTGTGGGGCGTGTCTAGTTGAAGTGATATGGTCTACCGTATCTTCCTTCGCCGTCGGCATTGTCATTGTTACCGTGAGACACCGTTATACCAAGAGGAAAGGCGCGTCGATCTTGGAGCATGAGATATGATGACCTTAAGCCATTGACAACACACAACGGTCACGGTAGCACCTGATTCCAGAATAGCTGCAGTAGTTAAGATCTACGAACTATCCCCTGTTGACCAGGTCCCCAAAACTTAACTCGTAACGAGATCTCTTCACAGCAAATGGTCATAACGATCGTCTATAAAGGCTTCGTACAACGAGAAGAAATGTTACGGTTGATGGAATAATAACAGATACGACCAAACTGTCTTGTCTCTTCTGCTTTATTTAACATAACTTCGTTCACAGTTTCATTTCGCATTCACCACTCATTCACCGAAACCCTTTGATGAACAGTTTTGGTTGCTTAACACCAACAGTCAATGATAATGATGCAGCTTTTCTCCTTTTTTATAAATTGAAGCACGCTCTCCGTGATATAATAAAAAGAAAACCGGTCTCAATACCGCGTCCCTCGTGAGATGCGAATAGACTTATCCCGGAATTGACCGCCCTGTAGGTGTACTCAATTTAATGACCACACTTCGCTGTCCGTTATTTCGCGTAACTGAATGTCCATTTCTTAGTCTGATTATACACTGTAGCTATTTAAAATTCGCCCCTATATTTCTCACAACGCACAATTAGCACTTCGTTACTTATTTGGTTTTTTTTCTAAGAGTAAACGAAAAAAAAGACGCCGTATCATGGGCTTAGTCGACATAAAGCAAAACACCTTAATATGCCCAATTTCACCTCTTCTTATAGGATCGGCTATCTTACTCATTAATTTACTACATATTGTTTCCAATAACACTAAACAGGTATCGCCGTTATATTTTAATTGTATTCAGAAGCATGTTACTACTATTATGACCAACCAAATCGTCACAAATCGCGCGGCGTGCGTTTTTAATGATAACTTTACGCTATTCAATTAAATCGCGCGGCGTGCGTTTTTAATGATAACTTTACGCTATTCAATTTCCGTTACAGCTATCTTGACTCGTAATGTTACAATGGGACCCCTGATACGTCTAGATACGACTCTGACAGGTGCCATATACGTAAGCATTCCATCTGATCACGTGCATCCATTCATGTCCATTGTGCATTCTGACGGACTTAGGCAATTCCAGCAGGGCAGTGCGATACCCGAAGCGTCCATAATTGCTACAGAGTGGCTTCTGAGTTTAAACACTTCCGCTGGCCACCAAACTCCCCAAAAATCAACATTACTGAGCATATCTGGGATGACTTGCAACGTGCTGTTCAAAAGAGATATCTTATTGATTTATGGACAGCGCTGCAGGATTCATGGTGTGAGTTCCCTCCAGCACTACTTCAGACATTAGTCGAGCCCATGCCACGTCATGTCGCGGCACTTCTGCGTACTCGAGGGGGCCCTGTACGATATACCAGTTTAGGCAGTTTAGGCAAGAATACCGCTTTCTTTGGCTCTTCAGTGTAGGTCAAGCATACCATTCCGTGTTGGTTACTAATTGCGTTCGTTTGATTGTATTTGTGTTTGTCAATCTTCCAGCTTTGATAACCCTGCAGTTTGCAGATTCTTATGAATTGTTGCTGAGCCTTCGAAAACTTAGCAGTCAGCAGGGCGTAACGATTCGTAGTTCGGAAATTACCCAAGTCTCACAGCGTGAATATTTTATAACGAAGCTGGTGACACAGTTACTGGGTTGATGCAAAAGTTCGTAGTGTTTTTCCATGAGTTTAATTAACACGACAGATACACATAACAGAGACTTTACTCACCAATAATATATTCCCCTCCATTATCTACGAAAGTCTGCCAACTCTGGGGCAACTTTTCGATTTCACGACTGTAGAAATCACGTAGTTTTGAGGGGAAGAACTCGTCGAGCAATGTTCGGAGCGCATTTTCAACCGGAAAGGAGCAGTTCCTTGAAGGATGTTCGATAGAGAGCGGTAAAGGTTAAAATCTGACGGCGCAGTATCAGATCAATAAGGAGGATGCGGAATGACTTTCCAACTCAACGAGTGAATAGTGTTTTCTGCCACTCTAGCACAATGCTGGCGTGAGTTACCTTGGAGCAGCATCATTTCGCGCAGTCTCCCTGATTGTTGTTCTTGGATTCCGTATGCAAGACGTCTCAGTTGTTGACAATAAATGTCCGCAATGACGGCTACACGTCGGATAAGCAATTTGTAGTACACGACACCCTAGCTGTTCCACCACATGCATGTGCATTACCCTTGGTGGACGCGCATAGGTCTTTTTACGGGGAGTTGCTGCTTCTTTTGGGCTCAACCATTCATTTCTTTTCCTTGTATAAGTACAAAGACACCATTTCTCGTCACCAACAGGAATGGTAGGTGTTGTTCACGAGCCAGTTGACGACGAGCAAGCAGAAATGCACATGTAGCAACCTGCTGGTTTTTGTAATTTTTGGCTTTGAGCCTGCGGTGCCGATACACATGATTTTTGAGCCTTCACCACTGCATGAAAATGTCGCACGATGGTGGAGTGATCACAGTGCATCACATTTGCCAGTTCTCGAGTACACTGACGTGGATCATCGTGGATTAATGCTTTTAAACGATCTTCATCAAACGCCGAAGGTCTTCCTGAACGTGAAAAGTGATTAGTGTCAAAAAGATCCTCCTCAAAACGATAATACCATTTTCTTGCTGTGCTCTCCCCAATTTCAAGAACCTCATACAGGGCGCAATTTTTTCTGACTGCTTTCGCTGTTGTCATTCCTCTGTCGAACACAAACAGAAGAATATGCCGGAAATGTTCCGGTTTCTTCACTTGGCACTCCATTTTCTAAATTCGATAGCATCCCTCACTATCTCCAGATAAGAAAATGACAATA
The DNA here is from genome assembly GCF_023864275.1 of Schistocerca cancellata. Lineage (NCBI taxonomy): Eukaryota > Metazoa > Arthropoda > Insecta > Orthoptera > Acrididae > Schistocerca > Schistocerca cancellata. Next base: position 810,344,714 of record NC_064626.1, on the reverse strand, counting down.
TGTAAATAAAACAGCAACACCGTAAACAAAAACACTACGAACTTATACACCAATCTAATCCTTTCACTTAGCGATTTTCTGAGTGTGTGTGGGGGGGGAGGGGGTGGACGGGGGGAAAGGGGTGATGTTGGAGACAGCTGACGTAAACATCTCTATCTATGGGCTAAATATTAGACCAAACATTACTAATAGATCGGTTGTTGCTAAATTCGAACTGATCTTTGATATCCCATTCCGTTTTGAGAATATTTAAAGCGACTGTCCTAATTTCACCATGGAGTGTTTATAGTTGAAGAGCACTTCCTGGAGCTACTGAGACGGCTTGAGGTGGGGTGAGGCGAGCTGCTGGGAACAGGACGCCGCTCATCAGGCGCCAAGTGGAGGGCCCTCCCGACACGCAAAGGCGCCTCCCTCCGCCTCTGCAAGCGGCTTACAGACCGACGCCGGCCTACAAGTAGCCGCCGGCGCCTCAAAGGCAGCCACGCCGCTCCCGCGCTGCCTCTGACGCGCTACCTCTCCGTTAAGCCGCACATTGGAAGAGTTTTGTGACGTCACTTCCTGCTATTTCGTGTTGAGAAGCCATTTCGTCACGTGATACACAAAATAAGTTCTGCCATATTTCGGCAACTTGCCACGTAAAGTAGAACCAGTAAGAACTAAGAACACTTTCTACGTCACAAGCAGAACTTGTGAGACGCTACATTACATTTGTCGTTTTCAGTTGAATCTCATGTTTGGTAGGTTTCTATGTTATAATATAAACCCTGTGAATGTACACTGTTTCCAAGCACCAGAAAATTGAGGATCTATCGAAAACGCTTCGTTATTGGTACGACTTTTTGTAGTGAAATGGGGAGAAATGTCATATTGGTGGATAGAAACTTTTCGTATCTGATTATTTTTTTATTATGAAAGTACGTCGTTTTAAGGCAACGGTGCACTGAAGAGTCATGAAAAACGCGTCTTTGTTGGCAGGACTTGTTCTAATTAAATGCCAATTAATAACATATCGGCGATTATAGCATCCAGAAAGTCGCAACATAAAATACAGAATCCTTCACTGCGGGACATCAGCGTAGAGTAATTGTTAGAGGTGACACGTTATGAAACAATGAATAGTAGATTCTTCTCCCATTGCATCAATTTTTTTAACCTTTTTGTTTTCTAAAAGGTTGTGGGACTTTCTTATTAAATTAATACAAATAATTTCTTTGATACTCGATGTTATGTAAAAATACATCGAGGTTACAAAAATCATGGGATACCTCCTAATATCGTGCCCGACGGAGTGCAGCAACAAGACATTGCACGAATTCTACAAGCCGCTGAAAGTCCCCTGCAGAAATATCTATCCGTGGTGCTTCTATAGCCGTCAATAATTGCGAAAGTGTTGCCAGTGCGGGATTTTGTGCACGAACTGACCTCTCCATCGAGACTAACAGCAGGGCGATGAGGGTATTACCGCCCCACGCGCAGGCTGCGTTAACACAAACGGCTATGTACGAATAGGTGCCGCGGCCGGGAAGCATGAACTGCTGGTTCAGCGATAAATCGCGGTTTTGCACTACCTCGTATGACCCTCATTGGTGAGTATGGCGGTGCCCTCGGGATAGTTCCCATTCATGCAATGCTTGGAGAGGAACAGCCCTCTTACTCCTGGCGTCATTGTGTGGGTGAACCATCTGGCAATTTCGGGTCACGGCTGGTCGTGACTGAGCGGACTCTGACGGCACAACGGAAAAATGGACATTCTGTTACCTCTCACGCGACATTATAGTGGTGACAGTTTTCAACAGGACAATGCTCTTCTACACATGCCACGTATCTCTGAACAGTACGCGTGATTTTGAGGTGTTTCTGTAGATAACAAGATCTCGAGATCGGTCCCCGATAGAACATGTGTGCTACCAGTCTGTCCCCGATAGAACATGTGTGGGACCAGCTCTGACACCTACTCCATCCTGTGCCACTATCCGGTATATCAAGGAGCTGATACAGTAGTTGTGGCCCAGCTTGCATTGGGAGAGGTTACAATGGTTTTATGAGACCCTTCCCAAGCGAATTAGTGCATGTATCCAGACCAGATGGGGTACAACGTATATTGATACGTGGGCTCATACTGCCAAGTTCTTTGTAAATTTTATTCGATTTTGTAATCACAGAAATAATATCACATATCCTCTGAACCCGCTACGTTTCAATTCGCTTCGTCCTCCCTTCTGGGTGATGTTTTTTGTGGGGCGTTGTATTTGGATTTCTCTCTTGGTTATTGTTTTGGACAATTTTCGTGAGCTCACGTTGTCTTTGCCACTCTTCACACATCTTCAATGTATCAGAGTAATACTTTGGTTTTTTCTTACTTTCTGCAAAGTTATTTTTTGTGAACTTAGTGGCAGCTTCTCTGCACTTCTGTGCACCGTACACTCGACCAGTGTACGTGCGTATGTGCCGAGACACAAAACTCAACATTGTGTCTGTGTACAGACCTTCGTGGTATTCCACGTTAAACTGTGGTTGCGTAGATATTACTTAGATGAACATCCATATGCAGGTGTGAAAACTGATGACTTCGTCCGACAAGACAACGCTGCCTGACCATATCGGCTTCGACTTGTGGAAGAGTATCTCCAACAGGAAACATTTCAGCGCTTAGAAGTTCTTCTTAAAATTAGTACATTACTGGCGACCTGCGCGGGCTTCGCACGGCTAGCGCTAAGTATCTTCAGCTAGAAGACTTGTCTCCTGGAAAGCCGCTATATTAGCCCTTTAGAACTGAGTAACCTTGGTTAAAACATTATAAAGTCCTGAGTTCCTCCTATTTTCGTTAAATTTAGTAAATTATGTGAGGAGAAAGCGTGAGCAGCTGAGTGTGCTTTATCAGCCACAGTTCATTCATTTAAGCATGCATATCTCCCTAGCAGCTACTTTCCTTACACATGTGTATGTGTAGGTTATTAGGAATCTGTGTTTTCCTTTACTTTCCACACCTTATTTACAATGTTTTGATGTTGCACTACTATGTTTCTTGACTATTTGTTCCCTCTTTGAATGATATAGTGGGTTAATGTGTGTTTGTATTGTGCTTCTAAAGTGTATGCATTTGGTCTCATTTCCGTTTGCTGTTAGGGCAATTCAGCCAGTTTTGGGGTAGTCTTAGGATCAGGCAAAGAGGTTTGTGTTTCTCTGATCAGGAAGCTATTGTGGTAGGTTGGTAACGAACAGGAAGCAGTCGCTCTGACTGTTTCTCCTACTTGGGGCTGATAGGGTAATGTTCGGCTGGGGCTCGGAGTATGAACATGGTAAGGACTCATCTCTATTAGTTGTGGTACGCTGTTGAGAGTTCCAGCCTACCTAAAGCTTAAATCTGTTTCTTGTGCAGATTTATGCTTTTATTATCACGTTGGATAAATCATAGCATTAGATTTTTATTACCATTCGGTTTTTGTAGGGAGTTGAGTTCCATGTGTTCGCTTATGAACTGCATAGCCTCCAACTATCTGGTTCTGTTCTCTTCTACTTAGCTTCCGCTGTTACCCTTTTTGTGTGAAGAATCTTGAAACGATTTCATAATTTTGATGATTTAGCATGGAGTTCCTAACGTGGACAACTAGCTTGGTAAACGGATGAACTTTCGCCGTCTCGTTTCTCGGTTTCTTTCTCTGCCGTTAGACTTTCAGTTTAATTGCATTCGCAAGTACATTAATTTTGATTTGCATCCGTTTTAATCAATTATAATATCCAAGTTCTTTCCTTTTCTAAATATTTAAGAAGATCTGCAACCAATGTTAGTACTGCATGACTGAGCCCGCTATGTATCCCACTCTCTGCCTTATTTAATTTTAATCTGTGAATTTTATATGTTCGGCTACTGATGTGTCTGGCTCAGGGATGATGATCTCGTTGCCTAATGTGTGTGCTTATGGAGTAGATTTCTGTTCTTCTCGTTCCTTTCCTCTATCTGTATTGTCATAGTGTGAATGTCGAAGTGCGTGTGTGTTCCTATTCATTCCGCTATCCTCATTTTGCCAACTGTTTACTGTCCGCGAACTATAAGGCTACATACTTCGTGTTAATTCTGTTACTCATGTACAATGAAGCAGGCACCAGCAGCTGAGTCTAACTGCATGTTAATATTCTCACATCTCGTGAACTATCAAAAAAAGGGCTCTAAGCACTATGGGAATTAACATCTGAGGTCATCAGTCCCCTAGACTTAGAACTACATAAATCTAACTGACCTAAGGACATCACACACATCCATGCCCCAGACAGGATTCGAACCTGCGAACGTAGCAGCAGCGCGGTTCCGGGCTGAAGCGCCTAGTACCGCTCGGCCACAGTGGCCGGCAGTGAACTATGTTATAAATTAAATGTTCATGTTGAGTTGAATTTCAGTTTAGTGTGAGAAATATCCCCATATTTGGTAAGTTATATGTGCACATAAAAAAGCTGTTTCCATGCGCAGGTTAAATCAGGCCTTTCATTGTTATCGATTTAGTCACGCTCCGATTCATGTACGTAAACAGTTAACCGCACACTGCAGTCCCACACACTCCCAAATGCGCACTATGTTAAATTATTTATGAGAGCCACGTGGTTTATTAGCTTAGTAAATCAGTAATATTACGAGATTCGTCTTACCACTGGTTCAAGTTAACTTATTTACATATCTTAAATAATTTAAAATGTTCACGTTTTTATTACACCCAGCAAATATTTCCAAATGTAACCTCATCTAACTTTCTTCCACAATTCCATTGATACCCTTCATTTATTATTTGAAAATCCTTTCCGTATTACATAGGTAACCACCCGATTGCACTGCCGAAGACTTTGACACAAAGAAAGAAAAGCGTGGTGGAGAACCTTAATTCATCATATTTGAACCAAGTTGCACGAAATATTTATAAATCATACAGGGTGAACGTTAATAAAACCGGCGAACTGCAGGGACGGATTCCCGACTGGAAATAGAGGAAAGAAGATCCTATCAACATGCGTCCGGCATGCATCGTTGCTACAGTAGATGGCGCTGACAAATGACAGTCCCTCTGACCACGTGTTCCTTATGTGCTGTAGGTGACAGGGGTAGTAGCGGTTGTCATGCAGTATACACACAGTCGTACTTTGGCTTACACCATGTTGGCAGGACACTTGCGTGGAACTTGTACTAGGTTTTGTCTCAGTTCCCCTGTACAACTCGGTGCTCAAAATCGGGTGTACGCACAGTCGCCCGCCTACCTGCACGTTCATCTCTCTGAAAGACACACGATTAGACAAACGCCCCGAGAGGGCTTCAAGTGTTGTGTGATGTGGTTGGTGTCCGTGACAGTACTAGTTTTGCTATAGCCGTGCTGCCTCTCGACCATTTACATCTGCTTGGCCGTACATAAACACCATTCTGCTGCTTACAGTACTCTGCGTCAGTCACACAGCCTGCAACTCACAGGGAACGCACGGCACGTGGTCAGAGGAACTATCATGCGTCAGCCCCATCTGCCGCGGCAACGATGCATTTCAGGGCTCATGTTCCCTCCATTACCAGTCATGAATCCGTCCCAGCAGTTTGTCAGTTTTATTAATGTTCATCATGTATACATAAACATTCTCGTGCATCAGCCTATCTACCGATGAAAACCATAATTACAGTACCTCCTTAGATTATCCTCACATATAGACAGAAAAACGCAATGGGGGACTTAAGTAATACACTCCTGGAAATGGAAAAAAGAACACATTGACACCGGTGTGTCAGACCCACCATACTTGCTCCGGACACTGCGAGAGGGCTGTACAAGCAATGATCACACGCACGGCACAGCGGACACACCAGGAACCGCGGTGTTGGCCGTCGAATGGCGCTAGCTGCGCAGCATTTGTGCACCGCCGCCGTCAGTGTCAGCCAGTTTGCCGTGGCATACGGAGCTCCATCGCAGTCTTTAACACTGGTAGCATGCCGCGACAGCGTGGACGTGAACCGTATGTGCAGTTGACGGACTTTGAGCGAGGGCGTATAGTGGGCATGCGGGAGGCCGGGTGGACGTACCGCCGAATTGCTCAACACGTGGGGCGTGAGGTCTCCACAGTACATCGATGTTGTCGCCAGTGGTCGGCGGAAGGTGCACGTGCCCGTCGACCTGGGACCGGACCGCAGCGACGCACGGATGCGCGCCAAGACCGTAGGATCCTACGCAGTGCCGTAGGGGACCGCACCGCCACTTCCCAGCAAATTAGGGACACTGTTGCTCCTGGGGTATCGGCGAGGACCATTCGCAACCGTCTCCATGAAGCTGGGCTACGGTCCCGCACACCGTTAGGCCGTCTTCCGCTCACGCCCCAACATCGTGCAGCCCGCCTCCAGTGGTGTCGCGACAGGCGTGAATGGAGGGACGAATGGAGACGTGTCGTCTTCAGCGATGAGAGTCGCTTCTGCCTTGGTGCCAATGATGGTCGTATGCGTGTTTGGCACCGTGCAGGTGAGCGCCACAATCAGGACTGCATACGACCGAGGCACACAGGCCCAACACCCGGCATCATGGTGTGGGGAGCGATCTCCTACACTGGCCGTACACCACTGGTGATCGTCGAGGGGACACTGAATAGTGCACGGTACATCCAAACCGTCATCGAACCCATCGTTCTACCATTCCTAGACCGGCAAGGGAACTTGCTGTTCCAACAGGACAATGCACGTCCGCATGTATCCCGTGCCACCCAACGTGCTCTAGAAGGTGTAAGTCAACTACCCTGGCCAGCAAGATCTCCGGATCTGTCCCCCATTGAGCATGTTTGGGACTGGATGAAGCGTCGTCTCACGCGCTCTGCACGTCCAGCACGAACGCTGGTCCAACTGAGGCGCCAGGTGGAAATGGCATGGCAAGCCGTTCCACAGGACTACATCCAGCGTCTCTACGATCGTCTCCATGGGAGAATAGCAGCCTGCATTGCTGCGAAAGGTGGATATACACTGTACTAGTGCCGACATTGTGCATGCTCTGTTGCCTGTGTCTATGTGCCTGTGGTTCTGTCAGTGTGATCATGTGATGTATCTGACCCAAGGAATGTGTCAATAAAGTTTCCCCTTCCTGGGACAATGAATTCGCGGTGTTCTTATTTCAATTTCCAGGAGTGTATGTGTAGATGATATTTTGTAGTTAATTTAAATACCGTTACAAGCACACCAGACAAAACATATTAGTCACACGCCCCCCCCCCCCCCCCCAGGAGAAAGACACAAGAATCGTGTAACACCTTGTCTACAGTCGATAAAAACGGCTTCAGTTCAGCAAGGAAGAGAATCCGCAAGGTTCATTAGATGTGCCATGGCAACCTGAAGCCACTCGATGATGAGCCCAGCCCCTTAGAGCTGCTAAATTGTGGTTGTGGTGGGGGGGGGGGGGGGGTGTTGGCAGCTACGTTTCACTCACTGTCCATGCTGTTCGAGACATATTCTAGGGGATTAAGATTGGATGATTAAAAGGGTGTTTGTCAAACGAGCAATTATGGTTGCATCCCTGTGAACTGGCCTGTTGTATTCCAAGAAGACGAGAGTGTCCACAACATACTCATCATGAATCTATAGAAGATAGGGCTGCGCCTGCTCACCAAGGCTCTTGAAATAAAGTATTTGCTCGTTTATTGTAAACTCAGTGTGTAAGTTTAGGCTGCGGCACGCAAAACACTAACCACCCTCTTCGAAAAACATAACAGAATCATCTCTCACAGCCGGCCGTTGTGGCCGAGCGGTTGTAGGCGCTTCAGTCCGGAACCGCACTGCTGCTACGGTCGCAGGTTCGAATCCTGCTTCGGGCATGGATGTATGTGATGTCCTTACGTTAGTTAGGTTTAAGTAGTTCTAAGTTCTAGGGGACTGATGACCTCAGATGTTAAGTCCCGTAGTGTTTAGAGCCATTTGAACCATTTTTTTCATCTCTCACATGAACTACATCCTCCAAACATTGCGAGTTGAATGTCTCATTAGATCGGTGGTGGACTAAGTGCCTTAGATCATTTGAAAAGTGGTCAAATCACGACTCGTCGACCATTTAATACCCCTGCTATAAGTTACTGCCCCATTTCTGTGTTGTTTGGTCTACTGAGGACGTACTGTAGCGTACCGTAAAAGAAGAAAAAATAAATACACAAAATATCTCAGCTTCACTGCTAATAATTCAACTTGTGATCTGTGTAGAGGACTTCGTGCAAAAACTAACTGCAGGCTTTCTCGAACATTATATACTAATACCTTTGCCGAGAGGCGTGCTTCCTTAACAGATGTCACACTCCGCCTCATTGTGAGTGCGATGCTGTATAACATACTTTAAAGAACATTTTTACAAAAATAAAGCAAGAATGAGTGCTTCAATAATGATAAAGTTTGAGTATACTGATGTGAGTACACTGAAGCAGTAAATTCCTTTACCTTACCGTTGTTATTTATTTTGAAAATAACATGTTACTTGTACATCCGCCTGTGCCTCTTGTCCTAATAATATATTATTATATTCAGTGTGATAATAATATTAAGTGAGCTAATCGAGCAATAGTGTCTAATTGCAATTGGATTGCTCAACGACTGACGAGAGAAGAAATGCAGAGGAACAAGATGTGATGATGATGATGTTTGGTTTGTGGGGCGCTCAACTGCGTGGTTATCAGCGCCCGTACAATTACCCAGTCTTTGCTCAGTCCAATTTCGCCACTTTCCTGGATGATGATGAAATGATGAGGACAACACAAACACCCAGTCATCTCGAGGCAGGTGAAAATCCCTGACCCCGCCGGGAATCGAACCCGGGACCCCGTGATCGGGCAGAGGAACAAGAAAAGGACTGAAAGTCGCCCAAAACGTATGATAGACGAATTCCATCAATGTGTCTCTCTGTAAGCGTTTACTGTCTCTGCTAGTAACTAGAACGTTCGACATAAATATTAGCTGTATTTAATCAAAACTTTACAGTGCTGCTTATGTTCCGCTGCAATCAATGGCTTTTTGCTAGGTAGCCGACTCCACTGCATGCAGTTCCCTTCGCAAAGCTTGCTCGGAAAGTGGCTGAGAAGGACCTACTTTAACTGTCCTCGGAAATATACGTCTAGTTAGAAACCGACAGACACTGACTAGACATGACACTCGTCTCTGGGCGCTGACGGCCAGGGTGTTTTTACAACCATTGTTCTTACGCCCTTTTACACAAATGCGAGTGGTACAATCCTCGTAGACACTTAAGACAGACCATGTTGATACACTAACAAACCGGACAACTTCATAAACAGTACGATCATGGGCACGTCGAAACATGATAGCTACTCTCTCCCATTCTGACATGTCTCCAACGCGGAACACTTTACTACGCTTAACCAGTAACACTGATTGACACATACGCAACATTTCACTATTGTGTCTTACGTCAGCAGTGGAGGATCACAGGCTGCATACTACAAGTAGTATACCTGCTACAGCGCTCCAAAGCAATCGGTCTGCTCTTTTAAGAAGTTGAGTTCGGATAGCTCATTTGCTAATGTCATCTCCTTTCAAGGATTAGGTGTTGTCACATGTACCGCTCTCTACCGTCCATTCATCCATCCATCCATCTCTTACGAGGGATACGTAGTTCTCTCTTTCCAGTCGATCGATAATTCATTATCTTTTTGGCAATCTGTTTTCTATTGTTTTATTTACATGATCCTTCCATTTTACTCCATTCTCTTCTATACTGTTATTAACTGAAAAGATTTTAAATCTGATCTTATTATTTCACCTTGCTTTATCCATTTTGTTATGGGCCCTTACGTATCTCATGAAGTTCATCTCTGCTGCTTGTATAAGCGATTTTTGTTTTTTTTTCTTAATTGTTATTATTCGGACACTATATTCAAGAGCATGTACAGCCATAACTTTATGAAATTTCATTGGTGTTTCCTTTCTTGTTTTTCTTCCTGAAGTGCTTCCAGTTTTTCCACAGAAGTCTGGTATTTATTACCGTTCCTCTCGATGTCTTTCTCATGGTTAAAACTAATCTCACATCCTACAGAACTGAAGTGGGATACTTGTTCAAAAATTTTCTCATACATTACGAGTGGCTGCTTTCCTTTCAAAGACATTATCTTTTTCTTATTTGCAGTTATAATTAAATTGTAATATATCACGTTTCGGCTCAATCTGTATACTGCTCTTTTGTAAATTATCTTATGTTTCCTGTATATTTATCTATTCATCAACATATAATAGAGTAGGTAATGGTACGCTAGATCCTATTTTAATTCCTAACTTCATTTCGTCTTTCCACTTCATAACTAGGTCATCAATTTATAATTTACATAAAGCAGGTGATAGACTGCATCCTTGTCGAACACCTTGATTTATTAAAGTTTCCCTGACATGTTCCAACCTGAACTTATAACTATTTCCGTACTTACAGATAGATTCTTTATGGTATTAACAAGGTTTTAGGAAAAAATTTTATATCCAATATTTTCCACAAAAGAGATCTTTTTACTTTATCAAAGGCTTACTCGTAATCAATAAATGCTAAATGCTTTTCTGACCCAAATTTCCAATGTTTTTCAATAACCTATCTTGTCGTAGATATATTATCGTTACACGAACGTCCGTTTCTGAAGCCTGGTCGTTTTTCTGAGATTATTGCATCGGCAGTAGTTTGTAATCTTTGATTCATTGCATTACACTAAAATAAAATCAATGTCTTTGACGTCTTTCTATATCCTCGAGATCCTTCTCCACGATTCAGTGGAAAACGACTAGCGTAATGCACTGTCATTTTAAGATATTATCATTATTCTTTTTAATTGTCATAGCGTTGTCGATGAGAATGTACAATATCCTACGTGACCTGCAGTAAGGCCTATTAAGTTCACTGAAAATCTATGTCTAATAGAACACATGGTTATCCGTCCCACAATTATATGTATCTGTAATTTTTGTAAACGCGTCAGAGCAGGTGTAAAACAGACTCTGCTTGTTTGAATTTCATGATAAAAATTAAAATTTCGTAATTACTGATTTTTAGGTGCATGTCTGCATTTTTCGTACGTACACATTGAAATCACCACACCACGGTACGCTAGAATGCCGCTACAAGAGCCAAAATAAAATATCGCTGCCCATCGATAAATTAGACTAACGTGCTGTAATGTATATTCTGCGTTTGAGTTCTGATACAAGGGAACAAAACAAGCAGTGGAAACATTAGAATTTAGCACAAACTAAAAAGGCGAAGCCCCAATCCTTTTTGAGTAAGATAATGCTGAGTAGTGGAGCTAACAATGCTTTTATAAGAAGCAAACCGACAGGAGTTCACTACCAATATCTCGTGATGGAGTTGGAAACTAGCCGTGTGTTGCTATCGTGGGACCCTTAACTGATATACAAGACAGACGGTAGAGTCAAAAAGTTATGCAAGTCATACCCAAGAGGGTTTATATTGAATCTACACAAGGTTTGTAACGCAATCTTATTACGGCCCTAATATAAATCTTACATCGGCTAGCCTCTCATTAATTTATTCATTAAATTAATTTGTCAAAGTTCCCCTACAAAATGATGATTGGAAAGGATTCCGGTGAGTGTGGTTGTTTAACAGATAAACACCGTCCTAGAATTTTACAATTACATTTATTTTCTTTAAATGGAACACAAAATTGATCATGAATTTGTACATGCGACTATTAACAATCATTTATACGAAACAAAACATGCAAACAGTCCCCACCTGATAGAGGTTTTGGTAAGAACCTGTTACAAACGTCACTGCATGAAATCCAGTATGCTTCTCTGCATGAGAGGTTGGAGCAAAGAGAGCAAATGAAAAGTATAATAGCGATAAACAAGTGCGTAATCAGATGCAGTACCATGACATCCCCTAAGGAGGCAAAGTGGTTCTATGAATTCAACCACCAAGAAGTTTCAGTTCGAATTTTTGACAGCTGACGAACAACTGAAACCCTACAGACCGGAGCTGCGTAAAGGGTCATTATAATAGAAGTTAAACTTTCAAACCACTATAGAAATAACACCACTGCTCGGAATGACGCCAATTGCAACGGAATATTATGGGAGAAGGGGGAAAACGTACGGTATGGCAGAAGAAAAATAGTTACAAAATGTAGCAATAGATGGCGTTGTAAGTATCATAATTTAATAGTGGTCTACTACAAATGGCAAATGAATCATACAAAAATGCCTAAGGTGTACGTTTGACGTTAAACAAACTGTACTACTCAGTGTGGTCATATCACATCGGATGGTAAAAATCCGTTTTTAATTGTCCTGAGACCGAAAACCCCATAGAAAGCATCACTCACATCGGTTTTTAATTGTCCTGAGACCAAAACCCCATAAAAAACATCAATCACATCGGTTTTTAATTGTCCTGCACAAAAAGCATCAATCAAAATCAAATCGGATTATTAATTCTCGTGTGACTGGTGCAAAACATGTTCAATACGCTATCCACCGTTTTCTGCAACACGTTGAAATCGAGAAACAGCATGATCCACAACTGATCGACGTGTTTCCGGGGTCACATTCAGAATGTGTAGCGCAATGCGTGCCTTCAATGCATCTAAGATTGCAATCAGTACACTGAACACAACATCTTTCAAATACCCCCACAGCCAGAAGTCCCACGGATTAAGATCAGGTGATCGGGATGGTCAGGATGAAGGGAAATGTCGGCTGTTAAATCTAGCATTTCCGAAATGGCGCTTCAGCAGCTGCTTAAGGATTTGTAATTTGCGGAGGTGTGGCATCGTGCATAAAAATTATCCCATTCACACATCCACGCTGTTAGAGAGCTGGAATGACGTGGTTGCGCAAAAGACACTCATAGCACTTACCAGTGACGGTACAGGTAACAGGACCAGAAGCAACTTTCAAAAAAATACGGCCCTATGATAAATGGTGCCGTAAACCCGCACCACACAGTGACCTTTTCGTGATGAAGTGGTAGTGGTTGATTTGCGTGTGGATTCTCTGTTGCCCATATTCGATAATTATGTTTATTGACATGTCCTGTCACATGAAAGTGGGCTTCGTCTGTCCACAAAATCTTCCACGGCCAATCATTGTCCACTTCCATGCAAACAAAAAATTCTAAAGCAAAGGTCTCTCATGCTGGCAGGTCAACAGGAAGCAACTCGTGCACATGAGTAATTTTGAATGGATAGCAAAGTAGAATGTTTCGTAGGATTTTACACACTGTGCTCTCAGGTATGTCCAACTTTCGGGCTATTCTCCATACACTACACGTTTGCACACCACCATTCGCCTCCTCCTGCATTGCTGTGGTTATTGCTTCCACTCACGTCGAATCAAATTGTTTCCTCCCTCTACCAGGTTGCACACCAAAAGAACCCGTCTTTTCGAATTTCTGAATCATTTTTTTCCAGACCCACGACAGTCATTAGACCAACGCCTTTTTTTCAAACCCTTCATTGTCCAGAACTTCTGCAGAGCGACGTGTACACAGTCATCTTTCTTGTAATACAGCTTTAGAAGCAGAGCGCGATCCTGCTTTGAGACACTCTTGGCGAACGTCGCAGACACGAAAGGAGAAAGAGCCTTGTAACCAGTGTGTTTATACAAACTTGGCAGGTCTTTTCATTTACATATTCTGACATATACAGCGCCATCTATTGATCAATTTTCAGACTATTTTTTTTCTTTTCCCATACGTTTTCCCCCTTCTCCGACAATATTCTGGTGCAATTTGACATCCTTCTGACCAGTGGTGTTATTTCTACAGTGTTTTGAAAGTTTAACTTTAATTATAATCATCCTGTATATTACAGACAGTACGGCGCAGGCAGCTTGCTGATGGCAGCTGCTACATATCGTCAGTGTGCTTGTTCAGGTGGCCGGACAAATGAAACTTTGAATGACATCGCTCTGCAGCAAGGGTGGCAGAGTACACGACTGAACTCTGCGGCGACCGATAACCAACACTCTTCTAATTCTCTTCCACATCATGCCCAGAGAGTGACCGCTAGACTGTGGCAGAACTCGGCCACTCATCACTGATAAACAAAGTTTTCGCTAATTATGGCCTTACAACAAATTCGCCTGGACTCCCACTACCATACTCGTCAGTAGTAGGGCAACAAGCACGCCACCCCATGCTGCATTGTTGCCAAAACTATTCAAGACGGTGGCCATAGAGATGGAAATATTGCAGAGATGACACGGTGAGAAATTCAGATTTTGGCAGGAAAATAGCTCAATTGGGCTACCTCTAACCTGTCTCCATCCCCCCTCTTGTCCCCTCTCTTCCTCATCTGGAAATTGATTGGAAATGGACTCAGCCTGTAGCTGGGCTGATTTATAGGACTTATGTAAGTCATTATTTACACATTTGTGGGCATATTTATTTACACACCTTGAGCTATCATAAACAGTAGCTCATTCCAGCGTGTTTTCCATGAGGTCCGAAGTTCGACTGATCTAGTTCACAACACCGCCACCAGAGAGTGCTGTTGGCCCTCCACCTGTCGCCTCCTGTCACGTAATCCAAGATAGGGGTCTGGGGAAAAATGGCGGGAAATTCGTTCAGTCAGTGTGTAGCTGATGGACTGGGAGGACAGCTGTGATTGTTTACTGTGTCCAATGGATGAGATGTCTGTGTTGGAGAAGGATGATGATGATGATGATGATGATGATGATGATGATGATGATGATTGGTTTGTGGGGCCCTCAACTGCATGGTTATCAGTGCCCATACAAATTCCCAACCTTTGCACAGTCCAATCTCGCCACTTTCATGAAAGGTGATGAAATGATGAGGTCAACGCAAACACTCAGTCATCTCGTGGCAGGTGAAAATTCCTGAACACGCTGGGAATCAAACCCGGGATCCCATGCTCAGGAAGCGAGAATGCGGCAGCGAGACCACAGGCTGCAGATAGAGAAGGAGGAGTTTCACAGGTACATTAGGTGTAAGCAGCTGAGGACTGTGTCGAAAGCCACCTGCATGATGTCTGGAAAGCAATGGTATTTGGTGAAGATGAATATGCTTCATCATCACTGACTCTAAAAAGACTGCAGCACACTTGTGGAACCTTCCAGAGACACTTCACGCACTTTTGTGGGAAACATATCCCGAAACCAATATCAGCTAGATATCTGATTTTACATGCTGAAATGACAATATTTGGAAGCCAAAACAAATATCTCTGTAACTCTAAACAGGACACTCATGACTATTTCAGTTTTAGCTGCTTGTCTGAAGGCACTGCCAGAAAGAGGAAAATTTCTGAGTCCTGCAGCTGCTGTGATGTTATTCACTTTCCAGAAATGGGGAGTGGGCTCGGTTTACATTTGCTGCTTCTAGAGTCAGGGACGTTATGTTACAATTGCTGATGTGATTGTTAGCATTGGCACAGGCATGGGTCTTTGTCCTGCTTTACCAGTCTGCCTAGCCTACGAACCTGACATCTGCCCAGCCCCATGACACGTGGACATGGTTTTACCACATGTTTAAGACATGCACTACAGCACTCCTTGAACACCCAACAAGTTGGGCAGTTTCTGAAAAGCACTTGCTGAGCATCTGGGCCATCACAATCTGCCCTCCTTCAGAGTCAGATAGATCGTACGTCTCCCCCATTCTGCGGATGGGCAGCACGTTCATTGGTACTACAAGCACCTTACATGTTTCTGACTGGCAGGTGTTCCTCACTAGATGACGCTGGTATTGCCTGGATGGTTTTATATTGATAGTAGGTCAGTAGACATGATGTTCTGGCTGACAAATGTATATCTGTGTATCACGTTCCACTGTCACCTTACATTGACAAATTCTGCCATAAACACTTTACCAAGAAGGCACAGCAAAGCACTGATAACATGAAACTTGAAGGTGGACCTGAAGAAACTAGAAACTACTTTCAGAACCTATTGCTACAATGAAAGGGTGATCCATATTGTGGCAACAGAAAATAATGCCAAAGAGGGGGAACAGATGTAACAACAGTACATCATCCTCTTACCATATGTGAAATAAGTTGGTGAGTATATGGGAAAAGTTTTCCATGTGTAGGTGTCAAGCAGCTTTATATAAAAGCAATAAAATCAAAGATTTTCTCAGTTCTGCAAAGGACATTGTTGACATACCACACACGCATGGCATCTCTGAAGTCAGTATCAAGTGCAGAATAGTTCACATTGGTGAGATGTGGCAACCTGTTATTGTGGATGTAGCAGTTTGCTAATTTTACACATGCAGTTCAGATTTAGGAAAATATATGCTGCAGAGCTGGACCTAGGAAAATTTTAAGAGGGTATTAGCTACCACTAGAGCCTAGCAATAGTCAGTGAGTAGTTAATATGTTCACCTTTGAATGAGTACTTGCACTCGCTATATTGAATATATAACTATGGTCATAGTTGAGCTTGTCCTTAGATACAAGTTGACAATCTTTTACAAATGACAATAAATATTCAGTTTGTTGAAGAACCTTGTCATCTATTAGTAGCTACAGTTTGCCCAAACAACACAATAACAAGAACGTTTAACTATACTTAAGGTCCAATAAACACTATTAGGATCACAATCTCCTCCAGGATCTAAAGGGAAAAGGGTTATCTCACACCCTGGGCCAGTGGTTAATACACCACTATGATGGAGGCCAGTTGCAACAAAGGCCAGTACATTACACTGCACAATAACATAATGACATGGTAACATATCTGGAAAAATTTTATCAGAGATTTTTCTTAATTGCCCTAATTTTGTCTCTAACATAAGGTACCCTTCTAAATTTAAATCAAAGTTACTGTGACAATAAACTGGCATTATAATAATCCATTAAACGGGGGGGGGGGGGGGGGGGGGTATGAACACAAGCTGTGTGCTGGTTTGCTATGCACATGATAGTAAGATTGTTATGGTTGTAATGGCTACTCTGTGTCACTCAAGTGGGCATTTGTGCTCATAAACAGCTGTTCTTGGACCCCACTACCTGTAGTGAGTTAGCTGCAAGGTCAATAGTCAATGAGTTATCCGACCATGATCATCAATCGTTAACAATAAAGGTTATTGGCCAGTTAGGTACAGATCCCAGAACAAAAATATTGATTACAGAATCATAAATAATGACTCTGTCACTGTGTTTTGGGAGAAAGTGTGGGAATAATGCTGGGGAGACAGTGTAGAAGAAAAATTGGCTCTTTCTTAAACATATTATTACAGTATTTTGAGTCCTGTTTTCCACTGAAACAAATGACAAAATAGAACAGAAGCAATAAAGGGTGGATAGCTCCTGGGATTAAAGTATCTTGTGCTACGAATAGGCAGCTCTACATAATATGAACAACAAGCAGTAATCAAGATTTGAAACTCCATTATCACCAGTATTTCTGAATCCTTCAATCTGTCATTAAAAAAGAAAATTCACGTATTATGCTCAAAATCTAAAATACTCCAAGAATAATGCTGGAACTATTTAGAACATTATGAATTATCAAACAAGCAAAACACGTAATTAAAATGAAATTCAGTCCCCAGAAAATAGCCCTGAGAGAAATGTTGACAATTAAGGAACTGCCCTTTGTAACCAATCAACCAACTACACTCATGCTCATAAATTAAGGACAATGCTGATACATGGTGAAACAACGCCCTGATGAGTGGTTTTCGTGTTTAAATAACCTCAGGGTATGACCATGCCATGCATTTAACCTGCAGTCATCGCACAGTGGTGCTGGCACTAGTCCACGTATGCAGAGGTGTGTTGGTGCTTGTCTGAGTATGGTGCAGCGAGTACGTGTACAGACGTTTTCAGACATGTTAATGGTGACTGTGTGTTGAAAATGGCACAAAGAACACATATTGATGATGTTATGAGGGGTAGAATACTACGGCAACTGGAGGCTGGTCAAACACAGCAGGTCATAGCACGGGCCCTCCGTGTGCCAGATCTCAAGATTATGGCAATGGCTCGAGCAGACAGGAAACATGTCCAGGTGCTACAGTATCAGACATCCACAGTGTACAACACCAAATGCACCACATGGTCACACCTCAAGGTGATTTTCATCTGGCATGAACCAGGAACCAGATACCAACCCCTTAATGTCCTTGAAACCTGTATGGATGTCGTGGTTTAATGGTGTGGGTTGGGATTATGATTGGTGCAAGTACACCCCTGCATGTCTTTGACAGAGGAACTCTAACAGGTCAGGTGTATTGGGACGTTGTTTTCCACCAGTATGTCCGCCTTTTCAGGGGTGATGTGGGTCCCACCTTCCTCCTGATGGATGATAACACACGGCCCCACCGAGCTGCCATCGTGGAGGAGTACCTTGAAACAGAAGATATCAAGTGGAATGGAGTGACCTGCCTGTTCTCCAGACCTAAACCCCATCGAGTACATCTGGGATGCTCTTGGTCGACATATTGCAGCATGTCTTCACACCCCTAGGACACTTGAGGAACTCTGACAGGCACTGGTGCAAGAATGGGAGGGTATACCCCAGCAGCTGCTCGACCACCTGATATGTTTTGGTTGAATATTACAGTCTGGACACTGATTCTATCAGTTTCATCATCAGCTGTTTTACTTTCTTCATTTCATGTATATTTCCCTAAAATTGCACAAATTAAACTTCTATTGTAATACAAACATCAGCCAAATCTTTTCCAGCCAAACCCAAATGAGTTCACAGTCTAACAGCTCACACCATAGCTCTGCTATCTTCCAACTCACTTCTCCAAAACTGACTGACTCTGTTGTTGACAATTACAGAGATATGGGAATTTTAGTATTAGGATATGTATGTCCAGTTGACATAAATAAAGTTTTTAACCCAAGAGACATAGTAATTAATATTTCATAAACCAAAGCATTTTTATATTAATTTTATCTGTTTTAATGATAATGGAAAACCATATGTATGTCCAGAATCCTGAATCTGATAAGCTTAATTTCACAAGTGAACAAAACTGCGAAGCATATTAGAAATGGAAAAATAATTATGTTTCTCATAAAACAGTTAATTTTTTATTGGAATTATTCCTTATCAATGTGCTTTTATTCAAGATGCTTGAAAATTATACAACTTGTGGTTTTGGTCTCTTTGGATTGTGTTTTAAATTATAGTGCATCAGGTTCTTTGATACTTTATGAAAAGAAAAGAGGTGTGCTGTGCATTACCAGTAGTTTACAAAAATAAATATCTAGTTTTAGTTATGTGACACATAGTATTGCCAGAGAAACTCGTGCACAATCTTTTTCATTAAACCATACAGTAATTAAACTCTGGACAATTCAAATGTATAGAACAGGTTTCAAGCATCTTGAAAAGTAACAGAATATTATAATCAGTGCAGCATATTAATTAGATCAAATGGCATAAAAAACTGACAAATTTCTGTACAAAAATACCACAGTGCCTACATAACTTGAAAATGAAGTAAAAATCCAAATAATTTAACTAACTGGCTGTCCATTTACTACAACAGGTAAATGTATGAAAACGATCTAATTATACAGCATTACATACTACAAAAATGCAACAATAGCAAAACTGATTTTGGCAAACACAAAAGTAAAATTTAAATAACACACATAATTGTCTTTTCCATTTCCATTGGGATAAAAGATTTTTAGATACAGTCTTGAACTGTAAAAAGTGTTTATAAAAGGACATTAGTTTCACAGTTGAAAAATTTAGAAAAGTAGTTTCAAATATCTTTCTTTCATTTTCATTTACAGCTCACTCACGATTTTTAATAGTCAGACTTGTTTCAAACATTTTGGTGGTATAAATCAGTAGTTAGCAACATGTCAACACTACAAGTGTTTTCTACAACTAATTCATTTACTATTTCCCTTACTGGTATTACCTCAAGATATATTTTATCCCAAAATTCCTTAGACGTTCTCAGTTTACTTACAGTAACAATGTAATTGACATTCAACATATGTCAAAACAAAAAACATATACCCTTTGACCTAAATGAACATGACACACCTCAGAATACACTTCCCTAGCATTGACTGTTTTCATCTTCTACATCAACATCAAAATTCATATTAAAGAAGATATCATATAATTCAATCCATCAACTGCCATACATGTTCATGATTTCTCAAAACATTATTGTCAGTAACAAAGTTTACCTGAGAAATTTACTTTCAGCTCTCACTTATTACATGTTTCAAAACTTTCATGGTTGCTGTCACTTGTGTAAAGAACACACAAGCGCATGAAGTTTGGATATCTACAGAATGAGATGCGAATATTGGTGCCTTGCCTCGTACATGCACATGTGGTACTTGATGTCATTCATGCAACAGGCCTGAAGATACATGACTGGAATGTCAAAACTGGTTTCATATTAAAACAATATCAAAATGGTTGTTGGTACAATATTATTTCATTAATTTTTCATGGCCAGATGATTTTTCTTAATAAATGTAGTGTGAAAGAACTGGTGAGGATGGCAACATGGACCCCTTTGGGACATCCCAGGAACAAATGCACAGATTACTTTCTAAAAATGCAGACCTGGAACAGCAGGTGCACAAACTTTGAAATAAAAATGTAGAATTAGAAGATGAGAATAGCCAATCGCACAGGCAGATAGCCACACCGGGAGTCGACTGTGCTTATTGACTATTTTGATAATGTCAAAGAGGCTGCAACTGGCATACTCTTGAAACTGAATGCAAAGATGTAAAATTCACAGTCGGGTATGAAGGTAGCCATTTAGCTACATTATTAGACGGGATGCTAGAATTGGCAGCTGAAAGTTGGGGCAAAGTAAAACAGCCGCAGCAGGTGGTTACTATTGTTCCATCTTTCTTGGGAAGCACCAATTGGAACATGACTAGCTCTTTGCAGACTATTCTTGGCATTGGTCATATAGACTCCTGGCGTAATGAGTTAAAATTGTGGATAACCAAATTAACACTGTCAGGTAATGCACACACACATGTAGAATCTATTGACGTGATCTGAGATCCAAAAATATTTGGTAACTTAGCATGCAGTTTTATTATCGAGCCTCTCTTTCAAATGAGGAGTCAGAGATTGTTTATCAAAAGATGAGTCAGAAATTGTTTATCCACTTAAGGGCAAAGGGTGAATGAAGACCTTGAAATTTTTCCTTATGAGATATGATATGCCATATTTTTGGGAACAATATGAATTGCAAACACTGCGGGAAGCCAAATAACTCAGAGGCTCACCTTCTGCACTGTGTTGATGAATTAATAGCCAGGGAACAAGGACAAATTACTCTCCACCATACCATTGCACACTTCGCTGAATGGAATACTCAAGAATATCTATTCAAAGTGGTTTTTCCCAGAATCACATCTCTTTCACTAATGCTAGTGAATGGTCTTATTGCATGGGTTATGTGTACACGAGGATATTGTAAGCAACTCAAAGCAACTCTAACCAAGCAGCAGCTGTTAGGAAATCATCAAGGCTAAAACTCTGTTAACAAGGTACTAATGAGGCATAGCCCTCCCTTACAGTCAAGCATTAGGGATTAAATGTTATTGTATTGTGTTTTACTTTATTATAATTCTCCTTTTGTACTCTGGAATGGGGAAACACATTAATATCTGTTTCACAACTGTTGGAATTACCATGTAAAGCATTATATCCACTTGGTCAAGAACCAAGCAAATAACTCAGGATTTACTAATAACATTTTGAGTGGAAAAACGTAAACAATGTTTTACAGTTTATCTCGGTGTCCTTTGCTCATTATGGATGACCAAAAGGTTTACAACATATTGTTCAATAACTCTGATGCTGTAGACCAATACGGTAAACTGTAGAACCTAAAGGAAATGTAAGAATTTTACCAACTGTGTACCAACTGTATTGAGTTTGTATTAAAATATCCCTATGAGCCTCCACTGGCGTGCACCTCTGATGGAGTGTTACAGTGTCCCATAACCTGTGAGACCAGTCCACTGCACCTGCCAACCAGCCTCAGCAGTATCAACACTGTCAGTTCCAATCATTGTATTCCATCACTGCACTCAGGCATTGTCAGCTCAGCAGCCTAGCCACTGTCTGACTGATATGTCTCGGCAGCCTTTGCACTGTCCCTCCCATCTCAGTACATTGTTACCACACTGGGTGTCATCCCCACACCATTATGCTGCAGCATCAGCACACCACATCAATAATACACATTCATCTATTTCATTATCAATAAAAAGTTTCCATCTGATTTATAACTCATAGTAACCATTTTTATATGTCTGAAGAAAATCTTCTCTAGTGCCAAACATTTTCATCCAGTTGATTTTATACAACATAGTTTTCTCCCTGGTATGAGTGATGAATTAAAAATTAAGTCCATTAAAAGATCATTAGAAGGGGAAGCCTTGTCATGGGCCAACCAACTTCACAATATATCCATAGGTGAATTTGAAAAGTGTTTCTTGAAAAAGTTTTGATCTGATACTGAACAGGCAAGGATAAAGAGTGAGTTTTTAAATGGTCTGACATATAGAGAGCAGAGAAGGGGTATGAAAGAATTTTGCAAAGACCAGTTCATGATATTTGCACACTTAGACCAACATTTTGATGAATTAACTCAAATAGATGCACTTAAGAGAAGGCTACCAGAAAGGACTCAAATGGGGTTAGTTTGTGGGCCTGATGATTCGATAGACCAGTTCCTGCAATAAGTAGAAATGTTGATCAGGACATATAACAGGTCTGGCCAACATTGTACTGATTTCAGGAGGCAAAACTGGAGTAACCTCAATCATAATAGAAATACAAATAATAATGACAATTTTAACCAAGGACATACCCTGGTGAGGAACAATAGGAATCCAAATAATTTTAGAAATTATCAAGTTATAAGACCTAACCTTGGGGACCAACAGTTTTATGTGAACTGAAATTCTGGGAACAGAAATGGTTATAGGAATGAAAATATAGGTGGACAGTGGACAAATAATAACCAGTCCCCATCACATATGAGATTTAATGATAGTAGGGGTGATAGGTTACACTGAAATCCTCTCAGTTGGTGGTCCACAATCTGAGAGATGCCCAATATGACAAGGAAAGGACCAAATATAACCAATGTGGAAATAGACAAAAAATAAGACAGGTTCATAATAGGGATATTTTTCAGGTAAATAAAATATCAGTAGATGAGAGGTATTGGTACAAGTTTTGGCAAGGGTATAAAATGAATCAGAGTAATTCAAAGGAGGTAAAGGATGAGTTTTGCCTGGAGAGCGGAGATCTAAAAAATCTGTTTAATCCGGAGCCTATGAATGAGGATACTAGCTGTAGTGAAAATAATATTCTTGAAAATCTATTTGAGCTGAAAGAGAATAATAATACCAAGGGTAACAGTGTAACTTATAGTTCTGTAAATGATGGTGTTATTGATGATGCCAATGTTGATGATGCTGAGTGTACTATTAGTGATTATAATGAGGTAAAAGCTAATAAGGATAGTGCTGGAGATCTGAAATATTTTGTGGTTTAAAGGAAAAAGTGAAGTTGTGTTGTGATGATAATGATGGAGAATTTTCAGAATTAATTCAACTTAATGGTACAAAGGGGAGTTTTGCAGAAAATTTAAGTTATCTAAAAACTAAAGTATTAGAATTGCTTAGTCATGCTCAAGACTTAAGTGATGAGGAAAAATGCAACAAAAGTACAAACAAGACTCACACTGTTATGATAAGGAAGCTAGAGAGGGGACCCTAGATTTAGGTGAAGTAGATAGTAACAGTAAAAAAATAAGTAAACTTAGCAATCAAATAGCTATACAGTTAATAAATAAGGAGGTTGACCTGAATAGCTTTGATGCAATAGAACAAAACTAACTTACTGAACCTGTTGACCATAATATCCATAATCAGATCAAAATTCCTTACATTAATCTAAAAATTTGGAACTGAGAAGGGAGGTGTCTTTTGGATAGTGGTAGTCAGATCTCAGGTATTTCAGAAACTTTGAGTAAAGAACTTGGACAAAATCCTAACTATTCAGAAGCACCTGTTATGGGAGTCGAGGTTAGAGGAGCAACTGGCAGGCAGTAAACAAATTAAAGTCCAGGCTTACATATCTTTCCAAATTTGTGATGCTACATTTACCCATGGATTTCTTGTCATACAAGATTTTAATGAGCATGTAATTTTAGGGATTGATTGGCTACATAAAACAAATGCAGTAATTAACTGGAAAGGGAAATGTCTATTTATTTTAGGCCATAATGATAAAATTTTTTGCAGTAAGGAGACATACCATTAAAAGGCAAGGAAAATAAATTAACTTGCATTTTTACAGTATAGTGTGTGGAGGAGGGAGGTATATATGATGACTTCAGACAGACTGTTAATGAAAAAGTCACAAATGCAAACTGTTTAGATGATGGACAGAAAAGTGAACTTAAATCCTTACATTATGAGTACTATGTTGTTTTCAGTGATGTACCAGGCATAGTTAAAAATTTTGAATGTGAACTTAGGATGAAACCTCATACCCCATTTTTTCAAAAACCATATGATGTTCTAATTTCTAAGAAAGAAGCAGTAGAAAGGGAGTTACAAAAACTTGAAAGATTTGGGATTATAGAAAGGAGTAAAAGTGAATACAGTAACCCAGTAGCCATTATTTCTAAAAGATGTGGAGGTGTTAGAATTGTTCTTGACTCTTGGCTGTTGAACAAGTACATACAAAGAGAAAATGACCACCCCAGAAATATGGATGAACTCTTATAAAAATTCAAGAGTTTAAAGCTAATGGGCACCCTAGATTTAACATAAGGTTTTCAACAAATACCTCTATCACCAGAATCTAGAAAATATACTGCCTTCTTGTACATTGGTAAGTGTCATCAGAACAAGGTTGTACCATTTGGTTTAACTGTGTCGTTGGCTGAGTTCATTAGGGCATTGGACAGTGGACTGGATGAAGAACTCAGATCTAAAGTAGCTATCTATGTAGATGATTTCCAAATTAAGGGAAGGGGGTATGACTTTAAAACTAGAAAAATGTAATTTTGGAATGAAGGGAATAAAATTTTTAGGCCATTATATTTCTGAAGAAGGTATCCTACCTGATCCTGAAAAGATAAAAGCCATTGCTTAGTTATCAGCCCCAAGGGATAGAAAGCAGTTGAAATCATTTTTTGCCTTAGTAGGATTTTACTGAAAATTTTTAGACAAACAAGTATTAAACACACCCTGTCTCACGAACCTACTTAAGAAAAATACAATTTGGAAATGGGACCAAAATTGGCAGGAAGCTTTTGAAAATATCAAACAAGACCTCTGCAATGGCAGAATCCCATTTAGACCAGACTTTTCTGTACCATTTTGTTTATATTGTGACTCAAGTGACAATGGCTTAGGAGTTCATTTGTTTTCAAATACATGAAGAAAATGGAGTAAGGAAATGTTGTGCAATAGCATTTGTGAGTAGAATGCTATTAAAACATGAGCATAAATAGAAAGCGATTGAAAAGGAATTTCTTGGCGTACATTGGGCTTTTACAAAATTTAAGGCTTACCTTCTAGGCCACAAAGTAACAGTGTTTTCTGACCATAAGGCACTGAGTTACTTGCAAGAATGTAGGTTTTACCACAAGCAGTTAAACAGATGGGCAATGTTTCTCCAAGAATTTGTTTATGAAATTAGGTACATCAAAGGCTCAGATAACAAAATTGCAGATGCATTATCTCGATTATCTGTAGGTAATGACCAAATAATTCATGACCAAGAGGAAGGGAGAGAGTTTACACATGTATATGAAAGAAGTAAAGGGTGAGAAAACTAATAAAGCCATTTGTGATGACATCAGAAAGAACCAAAATCATGATAACAATTGGAAACTAGTTAAGAGCCTATTAGGAAAGCGAGGTGAAGATAAAGTAGCAAAATTTTACAAAGTACATTAACGTATACTGTTTCATAGAACCCAAGAAGGCTCAGATGTTTAGAAATTATGCTGGCCAGAACAATTTAATGAAAAATTAGTTAATTATACTCATGGAAGTTATGGACATTTTGGTGCACAAAAATGTTTACAAAAATTACAGGAAAATGTTTACTTTTATAGTATGTCAAACATTCTAAGAAAATTATTGCTAGTTGTGATAAATACCAAAGAGTAAAGGTGAGTAACCAAACTAGTCAAGGTTTGATGCAGAATATTTTACCTGAAAAACCATTAAGTCTCATGGCTGTCGATCTTCATGAACCCCTCCCTGCCTCAAAAGGAGAATACATCTACATTATGGTGATGGTAGACATTTTCTCAAAATTTATTAAACTTTACCCTATTAGGAAAGTCACTAGCCATGCAATTGCATTAATAGTTGAAAACAAGTATATCCCTACAGTAGGTAAACCTGAAGCCATCTTATCAGATAATTGGTCACAACTCCCTGCAAATAATTGGAGATATGTGATTCAAAGAACAAAAATTAAAAACATTTTAATATCTGCCTATAACCATCCAGTAACCCAGCAGAGAGAAGCATGTGGGAAACTGGGAGATTGTGTAGAACATACTGTAGCCACAAACAAACATCTTGGATTGACACATTGCAGAATTTTAAGATGTTATAAATAGTTTACAACACTCATGTACAGGTTTTAGCCCTTTCGGAGTTATATTTAATAGAAAGCCACCAAATTTCATAAATGAATCCATAAATTTCCCAACTTGTACATCCATTTCTGCCCAGGAAAGAGAAAAAATTGTTAGAAACATAATGAAGAAAGAAGGTGATGCTATAAAAAAAGAAACATGACAATAAAGTCAAAACCACTCAGATAAATCTTGGTGACTTGGTCCTTGTTAAGACTCATGAATGATCAAAATTCCTCATTTCTGAACTTAATAAATTCTTCCATGTTTACATTGGACCCTTTGAAGTTGCTGAAATTCCCTACCCCAATGCATATGGCCTGGTATACCATAAGCCTAGAAAACTCCTAGGTTTGCAAAATATTACCACCTTGAAACCTTACATCCAAAAAATTTAGTTTTCAAATTTTGCAGAAGACTAGTAGGGGGTCTCCAAGATTTGTCTGGGACACTTCAGTGGCAATATCACCTATTTTTCTTCCTATCCTGTCATTAGTTTGTAAAATGTTAGGTTGTGAAAAAATAATTTGTGTTGAACACCCTGAGTAACCAGTAAACATGTAAGTGTAAAATGTTGTATAATTGCAGGAGTAATGCGATTAATACACAGTGTATACACAATTTTTGGTAAGTTTTGAGGAAGTATGTAGTATATATAGCTATTAGTAGAAGAGTACACCTGAGATGTATAGTGTCATGCACTATTTTTTCAAAGTGTTTGTATAATGTAACAAGTGAAAGTACAGTTGCCTATTGATGTTTATTTGAAAGAAATGAAGTGATTGTAGGGAGTGTTACATTTCTGACCCTTAAGTTGAAGTAATATGATTATATACAGTAATGAGCTGTGCAAGCAATGCAACCATCACATACAATAAAGTAATAAAACATGTAAATAGTGTAATGTCTGTTTCTATTGTTAGAGGAAAAGCTATACCAGTCGAGAGGTCTGCTGCTATGTGATGTTATTTTGTGAGATTTACCTATCGTGTAAAATGAAGCAGGTGATTTTTCTTAGGTTATTATTGTTATGGAGTATTTAGTGGAGTAATCAGGTGTTATTATGAGGATTTGAAGTAAAATGGAAATGCCATGTGGCTAGGGCCTCCCGTCGGGTAGACCATTCGCCTGGTGCAACTCTTTTGAGTCGATGCCACTTTGTCAACTTGTGTCTCAATGGGGATAAAATAATGATGATAAGGACAACACAACACCCAGTCCCTGAATGGAGAAAATCTCCGACCCAGCCATGAATCGAACCCAGGCCATTAGGTATGACATTCTGTCGCGCTGACCCCTCACCTACAAGGGGTGCACAGGATATGAAGTGAAGTTATTATGTTGATGCAATGAGATATTTGATGTATTTAATGAAGTATTGATGTATTATTGATTTAATGAGGAGAATGATGTTAGGTAGGGACTGGTTAGGGAACCTGTCTTTTCTTACTTTGGAGAAAGTTTATGAAACACACACATATCAAAGTTTGTTTTTAATTTGAAGTAACAGATGTAAGTAAATACTCAGTTATAGTTATGCAGAATGGTTTATTCTATGTGAAGTGTGACATCTTTTGTAATTAGGCAACATGTCAGTAATGTGTACTCTGGAAAGTGATTAAGCATCTTGCTGGTAATTGATGTGAAGAACATGACACTTGGAAATAGGAAGTAAACTGGAGAATGTTATTAGTGAATTAACAACTATATCTATACACCACTATTTACTTGTACACTGTTGATAAGATAATGAGAAGTGAAAACTGTTTATTTCTGACCTTATGAATTATTTTTATACTTCCACTGAATCATATAAGGTAAGCCAGGACAACACATCTGAACACTTGATGTTGATGCATTCAGTACTCAAAAGGCTATATGAATTGAACTACTTATTGTATCAGACTATACACTTGCAACATATAACTGCTCCGTTACTGTTTTTGAAAATGTGATGAGAGGTGGGAGTTATTTTGTTACTTATCTGAAAACATGATGAGGTGTATATTAAGTGTATGAAACATTTTACCCCAGATGGGAGACTTTATATCGAATTTGTCTTGTGCTTGATGTGCACCAAGTATTATAACCATATAATGACTTATTGGAACATGTAATGATCAACAATTATCTGTACAGAAATTCTAGTTTTAAGTGTCTCAACACAACCATATCCCCCACAATGACTTGCAAATATCTTAGTGCTACTACATATTTTCTTTGATGTTTTGTTATTTATGTAACCAACTATGAGTATGGGGGTGATTCTTGAATGATACTAACAAGTACAAGACTACTTTGCCACTGAATAATATACACTCACTAAAAAAAAAAAAAAAAAAAAAAAAAAAAAAAACCATTTTATCATTTTTGTAAATACCTTGAAGGTGCTGTCGGATAACTAGTAATATATATTTACTATTCTTGGTCCTTGAACTACTTGTAAACTATAACTAGTAATATGTGCATACTATTCTTGGTCCTTGAACTGTTTGTAAACAGTGCAGAAGGCATTCTGCAATTTTACATAGATGTCTATGACACAGAACTCTGAAATAAACAAATCTAATCTTCACCGAAGTGTGTAAAAGATATCAGGAGATTTATTGAAATCTGTGGGCACTTGTTTCCGAAACTTTGATACATAATATTGTGGCGCCGATGAGATCGACACCAGTATTAATCTGAGCATCATCTCTGAACTAAGCAAAACATTATCTTTGTGTAGTTCCACCATCCAGTTCTCTGTAAGCCTTACTTGTGTGAAGACGTAAATAAATGAACTCCTCATTATAAGGTGTTGTTTGGTGTATCTCACCCGAGCATCCACTTCACTGGTGACCCCGAGTTGTATCGTCTTCCGTTTTTGCGTTTTACTGTGTCCGCGGCCTCCACGTTGGTTATTTTCGCATGTATTACATCAAAACAACATCTGAACAGTGGCTTTGACCCAACGCCTAACGCCGGATTTTGTGATCGACATGTATCGTGTTGTGGGCAATGTACACCCTCCAGGACTGCAACATGATGCATCTCACTCGTCGATTATGCCGATTTCGACAGATGTTTTCATGCCTGCAACAATAAGTGAGGTTAGGAGTGTGCTTGACTCCAGCTATCAGACGCCTTTGTTCTCGTCACATGTGCCCTCCCTCGTTGACGGTGCAGTTACCTCTTATGGATCTCCGTGCAGTGTGGGATCAATGCCAATTTCTGCAAATGCTTCATTGGATAACCTACCACCGCCAAGACAACGGTTTGCCACACTGCGATCCATGCAGTACCATGCGGATTCCTGCCATGTGGCCGGAACTGCTTTGTTCACAGGTCAACCTTCTCAGCATCCGACCATGCCTGCACCTGCCTCGGTTCAGCATCAGCACATGCCTTCCTGCTTCAATACTTCAGCCTGCAAGAGGAACAATGGCTTGTTATCTGTGCCTGACCTCCATCTCTGTCCTACTGCTACACCTCTGTGTTTTGTGCCATGACATTCACCTTTTCCACACACTGTTTTGAGTGAAGTGACTATGAACAGTGAACATTCACACCTTCCGCCCAACATTCGACATCATTTTCCTCACTGTGGTTCTGGACAGTCCGCACCTCCGCAGCCTCCCTGTAATACAAGTGGCTCCGACTCTGACCGCACGTCAAGTTTTCCATGGACTGGCACATGTTTCAAACTTTGAACTTTTTCCTCACCTGTTGCCCCCGCGCTGGCTCCAGTCAAACTTCCGCAACCGCAATTGACACATTATGGTGTCTTACCCACTTCGGCCTTCTGCGTCATGATGGATCGCACTCAACCACAATGCATCACCTTCATGCTGCTACTCGACCAGCCGTCATCGCCACATACCCTGGAGACACAGTCTCCTGGAATACTGCAGCAACAACAGCTCATTGCAGGCAGTGCCCCGACGAATTCAACTCACCCTGTTCTTCTGAATGTTCTACAATGCTTACCAATGCTGCCACTGTTCAATCCCGACAGGGCAACAACCTGGTTCAAAATTGTGGACGAAGTGTTCGACCATTTCAAACTCGACGAATCAACCAGATTTCTATGCCTTATCACCCACCTGCATGACCAGGAGGACTTGATTGCTGACCTGGTTGATGCCCCGGACTCAGCTACCCGGTACACTATGGCCAAAAAGATAGTTCTACATCAGCTTGCGTGCTCAACTGAGACAGCAATAAGGCAAGTGCTCCACGTCGAGCAAATATGCATTGACAACCCTTCACAACTTTGGAGATGGCTACGGGCCCTCGTCAGCGATGATCTACTCTCTGACACAGCTTTCCCTGCCATCTGGACAGATAAACTACCTCCCCACATCCGCTTTGCTCTGGCTCAGAGGTTTCCCAAACCTGTTGAGCAACAAATGACAATTGCTGACAAACTACATGAGGCATCACTGCTCTATTTCGCCAGCCACTGCCTACCTGGCAGTGCTGGGGCCGCACTGTACCGACCGTTTCGCTCGCTCTGGGATGCAGTATACAAACAGCTGGGATGTCACCGGCTCTGTCCTCGGTCACACCCCCTCCTGCAACCAAACCTGCTGTGGCCTTCAAACCTCGGCCACCACCTCTGGCAACGAACTTTCCGCAGGAAATGCAGCCGCACTACCCATACTGTTACTTCCACACATGGTTTGGTGAGGCGGCACAGAACTGCAGACCATCCTACTGCTTCCCAAATGCCAATCACAGGTATATCTGGGTGCTGCCTCCTGTGCACAACATGACAGGCACCTCCCAGTGCTCCATTCTGTCTGGGAAAAATCGGATAATTGCAGACGACTTTATATTAAAGACATTTCGTCAGGACATTTTTTTCCTAGTGGACACAGGCACCGATGTTTCGCTGCTGCCTACGTCCTTAGTGACGTTCAACATTCACCCTTATCATGCTTCACTGCAAGTAGTGAATTCTACTAAACTACAATGCTCGAGTTCAACCTCCTACGTCGTCTCACTCTCCGCAAACTGCAAACAAGAGTGGACTTTTTTAGTGTGCAATATTGAGGAACCTATACTAGACATTGACTTCTTGTGACACCACAAACTTTCACCAGACCTAGTGCGAAACACCGTGTTTCATCACCCATCCAAAACTCACTTCTCCTGTGCTCCGTCGAGCAAACCCCCCCCCCCTCCCCATCACACGTCGGCCTGGGCTCATCCGTACATGCTCAGCCCTGTCGACGATGTTACAAGAAACAATGCACAAGTGCCTTGTCGAGCTTGAAAATGTCGCTCACCTATGCAAGGAAAACTTTGAGATCTCCCTCCGGCTCCACGAAACTCGGCTCCAGCTATCTGACACAGCAAAGGAATTACAGACACTGCAGCAAGGACAAAGCAAGGTCAGTAAGTGTGCCGAATCTGCTTGTAGTCCCAGAAATTGAGCCTCCTTGTGCTTACCTCCCGCTACCCCTTGCAACTGTGCTATCAAGTCTACCTTAACGTGTACTGACAGTTCCACAGGACCACACCCCCCCCCTAACATGGCAGCATTTGACACTTGGCCGGACACGATGCACATGCGCGACGAGAGTCACGTGTTCCCGAACTGACAGCTCCAACCCCTCCCCTCATGGACAGCACCTCAAACTATGCAACTTCGGCTCCTGCGCGCCGCCATGCGACTGCCACTGACAACACAAACAGTGCACTTGCGCCTAGTGCTTCGCCCGCGACTGTGCTGCCACAGGTTGCGCCCTCAGACAGTGGATTCACTAACACTTCACGAGCTCTACCGAGCTTACCCGACCATGGTGCCACTGCTTTGGGCTGGCGGCCATCTTGTCACATTGACTCCTGGGATACTGCGCCACCTCAGCTCCCGTCGGATACGCTGAGTGGCTCCGAACACCACGATCTTGCCTCGCCTGACCTGCCTGCCGCACATTGTAAATAAACCACCTCCTGTGCCGACGGAAACATTTCTGTCATCACCAACAGTACAGTTCACAAGCTTCGCCTCACACCAAGCCCCCTGATCTCCAGTAAACAACATCGACTTTGTCCCGAGCGCCTCTCTGACCTTAAAAAGCAGATTTCTGAACTTCTAAGCTCCGGCATCATCGAACCCTCTGCCAGCAGCTGGTCTACGCCCATTCATATGACACCCAAGAAAGACGGGTCCTGGAACATGTGCGGAGACTACCGTTGACTAAACACACAAACAATTATGGACACCTACCCCATTCCCAATACTGCCGACTTTACCAGTTCCCTCGCAGGTGCAACCACGTTCTCTGTCATTGATTGCAAACGGGCCTACCACCAGATCCCCATGGCTCCTGAACACATCGAGAAGACAGCAATCACCACCCCAATCGGGTTATTTCAGTTTTGATTCATGCCCTTCGGGCTAAGAATTGCCACCCAGACCTGGCAACGCTTCGTCAACGAAGTGCTATTAGGCCTAAAATTCTGCTTTGCATATCTTGACGACATTCTTGTGTTCAGCTCCTCCATTGAGGACAACATTCGACATGTGCAAACTGTTATGGACACTTTCGAGGCAGCTGGCATCGAGACCAACCAGGACAAATTGCAGCTACATCAACCCGCTGCCACTTTTCTTGGTTTTCAGGTCTCTGCCAATGGCATTTCACCACCCCCTGACAAAGTACAAACAATACTAAACGTACACAGACCTTCATCATTCAAAGAGCTCCGGCGCTTTCTGGGGACAGTTAATTATTATTGCCGTCATCTACCTCAGGCTGCAGAGATTCAGGCTCCACTGACAGACGCCTTGGCAGGCACTAAGACTTCTGGATCTCGGCCTGTTCCATGGACCCCTGCTAAGACTGACTCTTTCACTGCCCTCCAAAATCTTCTTGCTGAGGTCTGCACCATCGTGCATCCTCATCCCAATGCACAGCTTTTCATTACCACAGACACAAGCGATACTGCCATCGGTGCTGTCCTTAGCCAGACAGTCGATGGCCAAACTTCGCCTCTGCAGTTCTTCTTGCGCAAGCTCAGCAATACACAACGGAAATATTCCACATTTGAAAGGGAGTTTCTCACGGTCTACAAAGCGATCAAGCATTTTAAGACCGACGTTGAGGGACGCCCTTTCTATGTTTTAACAGACCACAAACCCCTGGCTGGGGCCATTTCAAACCCACCAGCTGACCTGCCTCCTCGCCGTTTCAGATACAAGGACTTCATATCTCAGTTCACCACCAATGTCAGACACATAAAGGGTGCTGACAATATAGTTGCTGATTTCCTTTCACGAGTCGACGTCGTTCATTTGCTGTTAGACCTCTCTGACCTGCCTAACCTCCAACCCACTGACGAGGACACACAAAACCTGATTTCTGACTCTACCTCTTCACTACACTTCGACCCCACCACCTTCCCTGGCATTTCTGGTGAGATCTGGTGTGACGACAGTACGGGCACGTTACACCCCCTCATCCCAACCACGCTCCGTCAAGCTGTCTTCAACGCACTGCATAATTTAGCCCACCCCGGTGTTCGTGCGTCCACCCACCTTGAAGCAGAGCACTTTGTGTGGAGAAATGCCAACAAGGACTGCCAGCAATGGGCACGCTCCTGTGTCACGCGCCAACGCTGCAAAGTACACAAGCACACTTCCCCCCCCCCCCCCTCAGCGCCTTTTTGATCCCTCCTGGGCGTTTCCAGTATATTCACATTGACATTGTCAGCCCTCTCCCCCCCCCCCCCTCCCACTAACGGCTTTCGTTATGTTCTCTCATCTGTCGACCGAATAACTCGCTGGGTCGAGGTTGTCTCCCTACCCAATATCATGGCATAAACTGTTGCTTGAGCTTTCGTCAAATCATGGGTATCGCATTTTGGATGTACAGCTATCATCATGGCTGACCAGGGCAGACAATTTGAGTCGAGCCCTGTTCAATGAGATTTGTAACATTTGCGGCATCCGGTGCATCCATACCACAGCATATCACCCTCAAAGTAACGGGCTAGTTGAGCGCTGGCACTGCACTTTCAAGGCAGCTCCTCGATGCCAAGACTCTGGATGGAGGCCCTTCCCCTTGTGCTACTCTGCATTCATGTGATCTATAAGGAGGACCTCCAAGGCACAATAGCCGAGTTCGTATATGGCCAGAACATTGTTCTCCCTGGTGAACTTGTGAGCCCTTCCACTTCTCTCCCTCAGTCTGACTTACCTTCCTTCATGGACTGGGTCAGACGCAACTTCATTAACCTCCACATCCCTCCGCCCGCCAGCCATTCCCGCCGTAAGGTTCACATCCCAAAATCTCTGAACAATTGCGAGTACATCATGCTTCGAGATGACACTGTCCATGCTCCTCTCCAACTCCCATATACCGGCCCATACCAAGTTCTCTGGCGCTCAGCCAACACCTATGAATTCCAGATAAAAGATTCAGCTGTTACAGTCTCTCTCAACAGACTTAAGCCTGCTCATATCGAGCCCACTTCTACCACCCTTCAGGCAACGACCATGCCACTCCTCACTGTGGTGGCTCATGACACTCCGATCACTCCCTCGACATCGGACTTACTCACTAAGTCAAGTGACTTCCAGCTCCAATCGTCGAGCTCTTCTCCGACCACGCCCTCTACTCCAGTCTCACGCACTCCATCGAGTGATCACACGCTCCCCATATCAAGCTTACCTAAGATCACGCCCTCGCCGTCGGGCCCTTCTCCAGTCCCTTCGACCTCTCCCCCGTTGCCTGCCTCGCCCTGTCAAGGTTTCCCACGCCCCCCATCTTGAACGTGCCCTTGCTCGAGGTGTTTGTGCCTGTCCTCCCGGACATAATCCACAACATCTCTGTAATACTATGTGATGACACACTGTTCATTGTATGTTTCCCTTCATCCGGTGCTCATGACACAACCTCCGCCATTCCCTGCCACCTGGTGAAATGTGTTTCCTTCTCGCCCGATGTCGACCTGGACATGCTTTGTGTGTTCGCCACGTCCACCGGAGACATCATCGTCGTCGCTCCATTCCTCCCACAAACATCCGGCCTACCTGTCGCAGCATGACTAGCATACCCAGTATGACGCCCGGCGTGCTTCAACGACTTCCAGGTTAGGTGGCTGGACCTTCCTTCACGTCATCTACCAACACAGCTCCCTGAGAAGGCTGTCGAGCTGACTGTGGTTCGGCTCCCGTGGACCACCCCTGCCGACACCATAATCACCCCCCCCCCCCATTCTCTGGCCTCTCAGGAGTGCTCTGTACTGTGGGGACAGGGGAGGGGGGGGGGGGTGTCTATGTGGCGCTGATGAGATCAACACCATTATCGATCTTAGCATCATCTCTGAACTAAGCAAAACATTATCTTTGTGTAGTTCCACTATCCAGTTCTCTGTAAGCCTTACTTGTGTGAAGAGGTAAAATAAATGAACTCCTGATTATAAGGTGTTGTTTGGTGTATCTCACCCAAGCATCAACTTCAGTATCATCTGTGTACAGTATATAATTTTGAATATTACCTAAGTAGACACTTTTCAATTCTATTTAGTTTTAAGTCAATTTTCAACCAGAAATGGTATATAAATTTCAGACAACCCAATGATATGGAGAGGACATTTTCATTTTTGTGCTTTAAGTGTTAGTTACATGACATGTTTCATGGGCACTCACCATAGTGCTTATTAATATAAGTTATTTCATTGATGTTGTATAGTATCCTCAGACATGAGTTGAACCAAATGGATAGTGAATTTAGCTGCATGTTTCAACGCACTACATGGTATTCCCAATTGAAATTGTGCCATGCCAGCAAGCTGGACTTATATTTGAACTACTGTACACATAATCTAGTATCCTGAAACTGAGTAGTGCTTATGTAGCATGCAGAACTTATCAAGTGCTTTGACGTTTTAGTAATGTCTATGCTGCACACAGTATTTCATGAGCTATTGACAATGTAAAATGGTATTGTAAGACATGGTAGTGCGAAAAGGCACAGAGGACTTGCTCCTGATATATGGTATCACATTTTTCGGTAGTGAATTTGGTATCATAATCTACAATATTGCAATTGGTATCGTATTTTACAGTTATGGTGAAAGTAACAGAAAAGACTGTTTTCAAAATAGAATTAACTTTTCAAAAAGTGAAGAACTTTAAGAAGTCAAGTGTATAAGAGAAAAACTCATTTATCTTATTATTTTCTGCCTCCAAGTTAAAATTTGCTGATTGTTGAGGGTTAGTTTTATTCTAGTTACCTCTACTGCATTAATATTTGCTTTACAGTTTTGTCTTAGTATAAGTATGTTGCTAATTAGTATTTGTACAAAATTCAACAGCATAATTACACCTGACAAAATAATATTTTTTCTGCGAGAAGGGACCTTTTTCAATTTCATTTTTGTGATGAGTTAGTATTTCCTTTTGCCTAAGAGAATGCCAAGTATTTTTCTAACTTATCTTCAAATCAGTTAAGAAGTCATTTTGACTTTTCTCTGTTTTTATATATACATTCAGATTTTGAGAAACTTGACTCTGAAGCTGATACACTGTGAAATGTTGTAGGAAACACCCTGGGAGCTGTGTCCACTACTAAAAATCATCAAGACCATTAGCAGCATGAAGAACCATCAGACACCACCCTCCATTTCAGCACACACCAGATGCCTCTTTTTACGAGCTTTCAACTATTCAGACCACAAAAACCTACAATAATATTACTGCCTGTTCTACTTTTCAAATTTGTAGACATTTAGCATGCCTGCGAGACTTTTCCTTCCAGTGTAATGCAAGCAAAACTCTGGGGGAGGGGGACGTGTAACATGCACTAAGCCCTTTGGATCATGTATATTCTCAAAATTATGATCTTATCCTTGATTGTATTTGAAATGTTTTAAACTATGACTGTATAGTAGTATATGTCATGCTAATATAGTTAAACAATGTGATTTAAGAATCAAATTTCATAAAATTACTGTACTACAAAAAGATATATTTCTTTGTTTGTGTGAATATGTGTTACCATATTTTGTTCTGTTGTGCTGTTGAGTAAATGTCATTTTCTGTAAATTATTTTCAGTTTTGTGTTTTATGTTTCAATCTTAATATGACAACATCTTTACTGATGTACTTTGGAATGATGTAAACTGGGTGCCAATATATTGTATGTTCTGTGGCAGGAAGGAAGGAAGGAGAAATGTAAAGTTTTCTGGAGTTGCGTACAAATAGAATGTGTTTCAGTGAGTAAACATTGTAAATTTATGGCAGAAAGGCACCTAGGACTATTAAATATAAAAATTACATACGAATCAGTTTTGTCATCTACACTATTCTACAAACACTTCAACCTATAGGGCTTCCAGACCTACAAGAGAACCTGGCTTCCCGACAGAAGAAATTCAAGCAACGGATTTAAGGAGATCCTCAACAAACAAGATGAGTATTTTTTCATTAAAATTACCACTAGACCTGGTCAACAATATTTAATTACTCCATGAACATTTATTACAATTAATGGTCATCCAATGCGTGTAACAGAGGAGGTCATTAAAGTGTCATATTTTCTCACTTTATTATCAAGCTGGTTACTGTGCAACAATAGTGCAGCCATTATCACACTCAGCCACTATGCATTTCGTGCAAACTGACTGTGATTTTCCAAAATTTTTGTTTTACATCCCATGCTATGACACAGAACATTTGTGTGCAATCCATCAAACTGTGTTTGAAACAAGGACAGGACTGTGTAGTGTAGAGAGTACCAAGTGCATCTACAGTGTCCTGCCCTCCATCATTGCACAAGAGATTGCTCATTTTGTGATGAAGCATGCTGGGATAATTTTAATTCCCCTCTTGTTTTGCCATCTGCCTCCTTAAATTTGTTTTGTTACTTTTAACTAATTATCATTAACATAAGTGAATATAATCTGTATTTCCAAAAAAGAGAAAGATTGGTCATTAGTTCGTATAGAATATAACACCAGATCTAATTTTGTGCTTAGTTTTATGTATGTAATTGATTTTCAGAATGAAATCAGTAATTGTTTTGTAACTTAAATCCTATTGTTGACATATAAACCAATATAAGTACTGTAATAATCGTAAACATTTGGAAGATGAAATGCTAGTAATCTTAAAATATTTATTTGCTTCTAGTCGGAAACTTGGTAGCAAAACCAGCCCTGGGTTAATTCCAAAGTAATTGAACAGTTTTGTCAAAAGTATTGTTTCCATATCTATATTTGTTAATTTCACGATTTAAACAAATAATTTGGCCTAAATCCAAGGCACTCACCTACTGGATATGACAAACCTGAATGATGTCATGTTGCATCGTTTGCCCTGCCTGAAGAACAATATTACTGCGTTGAACAAAACATTCCAGCAGCATACCACAGTTCCATCGACATCTAGTGGGCAACTTGTTTCACACAAGAAACCATCTCCACAACATCTATTCCTTTCCAAATTGCAGAAACAGTTGTGTGACCAAGTCATGGCATACAATTTTCTGGTTTCAAATGACCTTCTTTCACAACAGATGATGACTGCAGTGCAGGTCATGTTATCTATTGCCCCTGTCACAGATATAATTTCTCAGCGTGACAACTCACACTCTTTGATCGCAACAAGAAATGGTCTGGTCATGCCTCGCACCAACAATGCTTGTGGCATGACCAGTCATGCACATCTGTGCCTCCACCCTGTGAGAACCAATCCCTCTGGACCTGTCTAGCGGCCAGCCATGACGTTGGTGCTCATGCACACCTGTGTGAAGATGACCGCACCAACATTCCATCCCTCTTCTCTTCTTCTCTCCTCATCCTACGCTCTGCACTAGATACGGGAGGGCCTGGTGAGGGGGAGGGGGGGCGGGGAGGTGGCCTCTGTAGGGACTCGACTAATGAGCGGCACTGAGTAGATACTCTTTGCCAATTTTGTCTGGACATGACCTGTGTTCAATTAGGACATTTTGTCCACAATACTGACATACATTGTGTAAATAAAGTAGTGAACTCTAATGTCTGATTCATGTTTTATCTTATCAAACCCATCTGTACCCAATTTATTACAGGTTTTTACAAGTTTTACTGCATTTTTGCCATCTGGTTCAAATTCTTTGAATTTAACAACTAAACAATTCATGTGGAAATAGAATACAATTTTGTGGAGGAAAATATTAGACAGAGTTGATTTGCCGAATATAAGTGAAACAGATTATTTGGTCAAGTATTATGGACTGGTTGTCATATGCTTATCAGTAATTAATTTCACAAAAATTCTTACATTCTTTATGAGCCTCACTGAAGTGTCTGTGTACACACAAAGGATATGAATTATTTTATGGTAGCAAGTACCAATTTTATCTTTACATGCAACTCTCAGTAATGCCTGAAATCTCTGTTGTAATTAGCTGGTTGAATATGAATCACCCAAGAAGATAGGGTGCTGAGCTTTCACATTGTTTTCATTGACATATAGCAAGTTAGACACTACACCACCACACAGGTAATTGATCATTTTTGGTCAATCTACTACACAACTAAGCAATCATATGTTGGACACACTAAGGCATTGAGAAAGTAAAATTACATTGACAAATTGGTACATTTCATTAACTGAGTAAGTAGACTGTCACACCTAAATAGCAATGTCACTTAGAAATTATTACAATTAATTGAAGTACAACCACTGAAACAACTAAAATTATGTAAAGTAATTGCACTTGTTCAAATTATTCACAAAACTGATTCTTAAGTAGGTGACATAATTGCCAACTATTTTACAGTCCTTTAGTGAACTGTTTTTCAATAAATTACTCTTGATCAGATTTTCTGCACTCAGTAATCCATGTCTTTGCAATAATGAAAACCTGTTTATGAGCTAATGAGCCAAACAAAGTAAGTTTATTTTCATCTGTGCCAAGAGATGCAGTGCAGTACCAAAAGTAATAATATAAGGAACACTTGTCTGCACTATACGCCCATGAATTTCTTCAAAATTGCAATAAGATTAGCCTGTTTGGACACAGCAATTAAGTTATAAACTGTTAATATCAATAAATTTTGTGAGTGATGCCATAAAGATACATCACACAGAGTATGTATTTGTATTGTGCAGTTTATCTCCTTCTCCATTGTGTAGCGGCCATTGCAAAAAGCATGAACATCACACAGAACTTAGCCAATCCCAGCACACTGGATGGCACATACCTTTGTTTGGCCATGTTCTAAGACTGCACATGAGACAACTGTGAGGAAACTATGATGCAGCTTCCCACTCAACTTCTTGCTCAGTTCGTAGTGCTACCCCATGATAGGAAAAGCATGATTTTAATCCCATTTCACCTGCATAATAATGTCCTTCTTCAAAAATAATGGAAAAGAAACAGTAAAATGAAAAATTTAATAATGAACTGACCACACATTTAGAGTAATGACCAACAAATAAGCACCAAATTAATACCCTTGTACCACTATTGTGTACTGAATAAATTATACATGGCTCAGTTCCTGAAATGTTCAGTATTCTTTCAAGAGTTTCTTGTACACATTTTGCATAATGATGCCCACTATTTGTGGCTCTTGATTTTGCTGTTTATCAATAGGAAGTAATTCTGTGGTGAATTCAGTTGTTGGCTAAACATAATATTGTCTGCCATGCCAAGACATTTGACTGCAAACCCTCCAATTGGCTTGGATTGTCTTATGTATCATCATGCCACAGATTATTAATTGAGATCCCTAAATTAGCAAGGGCCCTGCTACTGTGCACATCTTCATGATTTACCTACTACGACTGTGGTTTGAAAAGTTCTTGGAATGGAATAGAAAAGAAGTGCTTACATCACAGAAACTTTTTTTTTATTTTTCAATGTAGTCTCCTTGTAGATTAATGTACTCAGTCCTATGATTTTCCAGTGCCTTGATCCCATCTCGAAAATGAGTTTCCTCCAGACCTGCAAAATAGTTGTCATCTCCGGCTATCA
Organism: Schistocerca cancellata; assembly: GCF_023864275.1. Taxonomy (NCBI): domain Eukaryota; kingdom Metazoa; phylum Arthropoda; class Insecta; order Orthoptera; family Acrididae; genus Schistocerca; species Schistocerca cancellata. The sequence goes on along the minus strand of NC_064626.1, from coordinate 810,303,145 downwards.
GTTCTTCATTTGAAGTGAATCTTCATCCACAAACAAAAATTTTCAGTTTTGGGAAGAGATGGAAGTCTGATGGGGCCATATCAGGTGAATAAGGTGGGTGTGGCAACAATCAATACCTTAGTTCATGTAATTTTGCCATGGCAATGGCACATTGGTGCGGGTGGGCATTTCTTGATGAAAGATGACTACCTTTCTTGCTAAACCTGGCCTTTTTTCATGTACCTTTTGTTGTAATTTGTCCTGGAGGTTAGCACAGTATTCTCCAGTAATTGTTTGCCCAGTGGGGAGATAATTTATAAACAGAATCCCCTTTGTATCCCAGAACGCTGATGCCATGACCTTTCCCACCAAAGGAATTACCTTTGCTTTCTTTGGTGGTGGAGAATCAGCATGTTCCCACTGTTTTGACTGTTGTTTTGTCTCTGGGGTATAGTAGTGCACCCAAGTTTCACATGTGGTCATAAACAGTCACAAACAATCTTGTTCATTTCTCCCAAAATGTGGCAAACATTGTTACGAAATGTCCATTCTCAGGTGTTTTCGATCCAGTGCCAAGAGATGCGGCACCCATCTTGCAGATGATTTTTTCGCTTATAATTCTTCAGTTAAAATGTGATATACCCTTTCAGGTGACATCTGGAAAGCATAAGCAATTTCATGCACTTTCAATTGGCGATTCTCCATGACCATTTTGTGCAGTTTTGCAATGATTTCTGGAGCAGTGACACATCTTGGCCAACCACTGCGTGGATCATCATCTAATCTCTCCCGACCTAACTTAAATTCATTTGCCCACTTGGCAATAGTTGAATATGATGGAGCAGAGTCCCCCAGAGTATTCTGGAAATCGGCATGAATGTCCTTTGCTTACATGCCTTTTTTTACGAAGTACTTAATCGCTGCTCAAATCTCGATTTTTTCCATCTTCGCAAATCACTATGCGGAAACAACAACAGAACTACATCACTGCCACAGCTCTCTTGCAAGAGCACTGACATGGCACATGTTTACAGGCAAAGTCCAATGAATATCACATGAAAAACTCATTGCGCTAGCACTGACCTATTGTGGTGATTCCGAGAACTTTTCAAACCACCCTCGTACAAGGAAGATAAGCAAATATACAAACTGTGCTTGAAACAGTTGACCCTTAACATCATTGCAAATAAAATTATGGCTATATTGAAACCTTGTTCAAGCCACAATCCAAGCAATACTTATTCTTGACTACCAACCATAATTTTTCAATCAAATCAAAGTGAAATAGGTTGTTTATTTATTAGTCTGATACTAAAACTCTGAACTTCCAGAAGTGACTTTGTGTATTCAGCTAACAAAGGCACTGATGCTATCAATTTTCAACTTCAAAATCACTAAATATTAACTGAATATCTTTCTACACTGGCATAAAAGGGAATTTCACATACACCACCTGTGCATACCCTGCATCAGTGTAAGTGTTGATGCTGCCTAATGAACTGGAGTAATGTCCAAACACCTATTTAGTTGTGAAAATTCTATATAACAGCCACCAGTTACCCTGTAATGATGTGCAGCTGCATGCCACTTGAACAGATGCATTTCTAGAATCCAATGAGATGGTGCATAACTGATATTAATAAGCAATGAACTGCACCACACGCTATGTGCTATAAAGTGCTATAGTGACCCAGCACACATATTATGTTTGAGTATAATGATTTTTCTGAAGACTAGAAATCTACTCTGTAGGAATCAGCATGGGTTCCAAAAAAGACAATCGTGTGAAACCCAGCTCACGCTATTCGTCCACGAAACTCAGAGGGCCATAGACACGGGTTCCCATGTAGATGCCGTGTTTCTTGACTTCCGCGAGGTGTTTGATACAGTTCCCCACAGTCATTTAATGAACAAAGTAAGAGCATATGGACTATCAGACCAATTGTGTGATTGGATTGAAGAGTTCCTAGATAACAGAATGCAGCATGTCATACTCAATGGAGAGAAGTCTTCCAAAGTAAGAGTGATTTCAGTTGTGCCGCAGGGGAGTGACATAGGACCGTTGCTATTTACAGTATATATAAATGACCTTGTGGATAACATCAGAAGTTCACTGAGGCTTTTTGTGGATGATGCTGTAGTATATCATGAGGTTGTAACAATGGAAAATTTGTTCTGAAATGCAGGAGGATCTGCAACGAATTGACGCATGGTGCAGGGAATGGCAATTGACTCAATGTAGACAAGTGTAATGTGCTGCAAATACATAGAAAGAAAGATCATTTATCATTTAGCTACAATACAGCAGGTCAGCAACTGGAAGCATTCAATTCCATAATTTATCTGGGAGTAGGCATTAGGAGTGATTTAAAATGGAATGACCATATAAAATTAATCGTCCGTAAAGCAGATGCCAGACTGAGATTCATTGGAAGAATCCTAAGGAAATGCAATCCAAAAACAAAGGAAGTAGGTTACAGTACATTTATTCACCCACTGCTTGAATACTGATCACCAGTGTGGGATTCGTACCAGATAGGGTTGATAAAAGAGATAGAGAAGATCCAACGGAGAGCAGCGCGCTTTGTTACATGATCATTTAGTAATCACGAAAGCGTTATGGAGACGATAGATAAACTCCAGTGGAAGACTCTGCAAGAGAGAGGCTCAGTAGCTCAGTTCAGGCTTTGGTTGAAGTTTCAAGAACATACCTTCACCAAGGGGTCAAGTAGTATGTTGCACCCTCCTCCGTATATCTCGCGAAGAGACCATGAGGATAAAATCAGAGAGATTAGAGCCCACACAGAGGCATACCGACAATCTTTCTTTCCACGGACAATACAAGACTGGAATAGAAGGGAAAACTGATAGAGGTACTCAAAATATCCTCCGCCACACACCGTCAGGTGGCTTGCGGAGTATGGATGTAGATGTAAAATTCATTTTAAAAACTTTGACACTAAAAGCTACTGCACACTACTTATCATGCAAGTGATACAACATTCCTTCTTAGATGCTTACTACTAGACTTACTAGAATACCTACACCAGATTTACTGGCAGAAACAATGACTCTGAAAAGAATTTACAGACTTTGAGCTAGTAACAAGCCTACCCCCTGCATTACAAAATTATGCAGTTCCTACTGGACAAATATGTTAGGTTTAACCAAATTTTTGAACAAAAGGACATTAGCACAGCATACTGAAATAACATATTTGAATGCACGGTTGACCTCTAGTAATCAATCACAGTACCAAAGCTGTCACAAATTTCTAATAATTAATTCTCAAACATGGAAAATCAAGGATGGAATGAAACATTATTAGAGAAGGATAGTTGCTACTCGCCATATAGCAGAAATGCTGAGTTTCGATAGGCACAACAAAAAGATTCGCACAGTTATAGCTTTCGGCCATTACGGCCTTTGTCAGCAATAGACACACATACACTCATGCAAACACAACTTGCACACATGTCTGCAGTCTCAGACAACTGAAACCACACTGCTGTGTTCCACCACATTGGAAATATTCTTTTGCAATTTTACTTTCTGTCCTATTACACTGAACAATATGATATTGGAAGACTTACATAACTATTGCAAATCATAGAGAACAAATCACATGTTGCAGCACTGCTTGTAAACCTCATAGAGGAAAACTGATTGTTATTTTACTAGTGGTGTCATGATACACACTACACTTGAACATGAATTAGATATTCATTATTTTGATTTATTCACTTACATGCAGACTTCATACCAAGCCAGTACAGTGCCACTTCAAGAAGACATGCTGAATATTACAATTATTTCTGAGCTTGAAAGTTATCAGCCCAGCACAGTGATTGTTATGGATGCAGGTGAGGAACACAAGTAATTGAAGTACGAAAATGCGTGTGTATTCACTTTTGAAACAGAGGCACGCTGACTCAGTAATATGAATGATGACAGGAAGTTCTATAAGAAAGAATTTGAGGGAGCAAGTAACAATTTAAATAGATATGAGGGAAACAGTTTTTTATTGACAAGGCTCAAGAAGCAATGATAACATGAGATGTAAAGATGTCGATCACGACCCTTGTATGAGTCAGATATTTTAAAGTACCTTCACAAGTTTGAGAGTTTTTCAAATAAAAGATAGGAAGAAGTTGCATTGGAATAAATAATAGGGAGAGTTGAATATTCCCACTGCTGCTCTAGCTACTGATAACATTTATTGTGTTTAGCATAAGGCTATTGAGCTCTGCCTTACCATTTTTGCATTCATGTGTAGTAAAACCTAATTGCTCTGTAAAGAGTAGCAGTTTTTACCTCTCTCTGTGCTTGACTATAGAAAAAAGTGCATTTTGTGTTACATATATTAATAATTAATTAAAGGAACTGGCTTAAAGCAGCTAGGTATTACTCAATACAAGTCAAAATTTGTTGATAAAACTTGGTAGAGTGTATCAATTCTTATTTGTTTAGAGTGTATCAGTTCTTATTTGTTAATTTCTAAATAACATTGTTAGGGAAAAGCTACCCTCAAAGTTTAACATTACTCCCCCCCTCCCCCATGTTGTGAATGATTCAGTGATTTATTATTCCCCTTTTGGGAAGCACATACCTTGTTGTGGTGTTGGATTTGAAATGGAACATGTGCACCCTGATGCAAATTGCTGTATTGCCCTTTGATTTGGGTTACAGTGAAAGTTCTAGTCAAGCACATGGTAGAGTAGGTTATTTTCACAGGAATTGACAGCAGTTGGCTATGACATGGAAAGTTTATGATGGTTGATCCTATTAATAACATCACAACAATGTACTAGAGGCACCATTCAGGACATATCAATGTCACACATAACATCACTAAGTGACACTGATTCCTGATAATGAGGGAATGGTTAATTTTAGTAAGACAGCATTTGCTAGTTGACATTTTGAGGGAATGTTATTTTGTTCTTGCAGTGGATGTGGTAAACTGGAATAAATTCTTAGTAATGCAGTTCCTTACATTGCTGATGGGGCACGGTGTGTATGTACCCATTCTGCCTGGTGGATTACCCATAACCACATGCTGCCACAGTTATTTTTTATCCCCCCCCCCCCCCCCTCTGTATTTCTTACCCTACCATGTTTCACCTCTTCCTGTACTTCCTACTCCTATTGATGAGAGGCCAGCTGTGGTTAATCTGGACTGAGTCTCTCCAACAGTATCAAATCTGTCTCATCTTTTCCATCCAACAACAACAAGGAATTGGTCCTCCTTTGTAACAGCATTCCATACTTAGTCTGACCCCGGTTTACTGTAAGGCATAGGCATTTTTTTGGGCTGCCAACCAAGCAGTCAATCAATGTTTTGAAAGATGAATAAACATAATGAGTCTGTAAGAGTTTGGGCAGTTCTCAGAAGAAAACTACTTCATCTTGGCCCACACTAGGTCTCCAAAACATATTTCCCTACCTACACTTACGGCTTGCCTACTTCCTACTGATGCTATTCCTGCCACCCCACTTTCTATTCCTCACAATTACATGTGAATGCTGTCACACATCTAGGGTGGAAAAAAGATATTAATATGCTTATTGCTGTAGACAAGGTTATTTGTGAGAGCCAAGGTGGCCTGAACAGTTCAGTAATGTAGCAGATAGGAAACGAGCCCTGAAACTGAAGTACATAAATATTCATTACCTCAGAAATAAGCTATAGCTTTACAAATTTTTGTGAATGAACATGGCCCCAGGTCATTGTGATTACTGAACATGGTCTTAAAGCCAAGGAGTTAAAATTTTGTAAATTAGAGATTTAAATTCTAGCTAACAGCTACTAATTACTATGAAAATGTTTTTCCTGGATAAATGCAACAGTGAAAGGAAACTAGAAATTAATGGAAGTGACAGACTGCACCTCCATCAGCACAGATTATGTGATAATCAGTAAAGATGGTAAAAACAGTGTTGAGTATATCAATATAGAATTTCATTACTTGGACCACTGTTATCAGTCTGTTGAGTACATGATATAAACACGGCAGGAGCAACAAATGTTACTGAACAAAAAAGAATGCTGAATGATCAAATACAAAATTTCTCAAACATAAACTGGCCCAGGAGGAATAAAACAGTGGGCTCAAAAAATAAATGGGATGAATTCTATGAAGCAATTTTGACACATTATAATGACTGTTGCCATTTAAAGATGTTAAAAGAACTGTAACACACAGAAAGGGCCCGAAGCTAAAACTACCCAGTAGTCTGATTAAACTCATGTGGAATGTTCATGACCTCTTCTTACTTTATAAATCTAAGAAGGATAACATTCTCAAAGAAAGAGTATTGCAAAGCCATGAAAATTTTTAAGACAGAGCTTTTGAATTTCAGGAAAAAAGTTCACAGTGATTCAGTCATTAAATCCGACATTGTAAATAAAGCATCTTGGAAGCTCATAATTAGTACTGGAAAGCACCATCAAACATGAATATGGAAGAAATAAACATGTTGCATAAGGGAAAATTAATAGAATATCCAAAACAATCTGTGAAACTTTTGATACATATTTCATCATCCCAGCTCAGTCTGCTGACCAAAACTGTCAGATAAACATTTGCTGATGCCAAGTTATAACTTTTTTCAGAACTGTAAATTAACATGAATTAAGCCAAATAATCAACACATTAAAGACCAAGCGCTCAGCTGGCTGGGATGAGGTATCTAGTGCCCTAGTTAAGAAGTGTCACAAAGAATCAGTTAAACATGTCACCTATCTCATTAAATGCTGTATTAGGGAAACCCCTACCCAGGCTCATTAAAAATATGCTTAGTTGAATCAAACAATGGGAAATCCAGGATGGAATGCAACAATATTATGAAAAGGATAGTTTGCTACTCACCATGTAGTGGAGAAGTTGAGTCGCAGACAGGCAAAACAAAAAGACTGTCAGAAAGTGAGCTTTTTTTGCACATCATCAAAAAGATTCTAGAAATTTCACTGATATACATGATCATGATATTGGAAATAAAAATAACTACTTTAGGCAAAGAACTAATCTAAAAATAACAGACGATAGCCGATACATCAGTGGTCAAATCTGGTTTAACAAATTGCCAAAAGACTTATGTGCACATTATGGAAAAAATGGAAATGAGAGTATGGCATTGTGGGCTGGGAGTCCCCCATTCAGGGAAGTTTGGCCGCCAAGCAAGTACTTATTGCATTCGACACCACATTGGGTGACTTGTGCATCAGAGACGGGGATGAAATTGTGATGAGGACAACACAACACCCAGTTCCTGAGTGGAGAAAATCTCCTGCCCTGACTGGGAATCGAACCCGGGCCCCTTGGCACGGCATTCCTCTGCGTTGACCACTCAACTAATGGGGGCAGACTGCACATGATAGAAATATCTTCAAAAGGAAACTTAAATTATGGTTATACTCACTTTCTGAATTTTCAGTTGAAAACGTGACCCTAAAGCTTTTTACTAAAATTAGACATATTTTAATTGTAGGCCAGCTTTTGTGCCAACTTGTGTGTTTTTTTTTAAGAATTTGGAACTGCGGAATGTCTTACAGTTTCCCCCTTTTTTTCATTTCTGGGTTGATGCAAGGCATTATCAATAAACATGTGAACATGGCTCATTCCATCATCTGTTGTACAAGTTTGGTGTTTCACATTGCCACATTCCACACAGCATACTTCACCAGTTCATCCAACAGCATACAGGTAACTACCTACCAATATTCTTTCTGTTGCCAGTCATCCTATGTGAAACATATTTTTTGCATTCTAAGCTGATGAACTGAAACAGTGCTGGGACTTGTTTACCTGCTGTAACACAGTGTGTTTATACATTTTGGGCATCTGATCTAGTACTAGGTGCTGCTGCTAATAAAGCTTCACAAATCAGTGAAAACCACATTCACCGAGGCATCCTAGCACCACTGCACTTTCATCATCTGCTGCCAATCCTTGCCATGAGATGCTGTGTTATGTTTGTTCAGCTTACTAGTGTTGCAAGCACTCCACCTATCCAAAACCATACATCATCCTTGGGTTTAATGTTTGGACAATTAGATAATGTTCTGCACACTCCTCACCAACTTAATGTTGTGGCTGACTTGGACTTGCCAATTTTAAAAGGTGAAGAAGTAGCCTTGCAACAGACTTCTAATTGATTGATGGCATGTGAAACATTGCTGCAACTGTCAGGCCAAAGAAGAATACTTTGTACCTTATGGGACTTTAACCTTAAACTACACGGGTGGGGTCTCAGCAGACCCCACGCTACATTTTTGGTTTATAATTTCCATTGTTGGCGCACTACAGACTCGTCATTGTAGGTATTCTCAGTGTTCCGCTGACTCTTGCAATAGGTGGATGTGCACTGCGCTCTCACAACAGTAAGTACCTGTTTTTCATTGTTGGAGTACCTGTAGACCCCACACATGCTTTTATGTAGTATTTATTTACAATATGCTAATACACCGCAGTTCGTGGTCTTGCGGTAGCTTTCTCGCTTCCCGCGCATGGGGTCCCGGGTTCGATTCATGGTGGGATCAGGCATTTTCACCTGCCTCGAGATGACTGGGTGTTGTTGTGTCATCTTCATCATCATCATTCATCCCCATTATGGTCAGAGGAAGGCAATGGCAAACCACCTCCACTAGGACCTTGCCCAGTATAGCGGGTGCACGTCTCCCACATCGTCCCCTACGCTCCTCTGAGTATGGGACCTCATCTCATGCTAATACAGTAATTTCCTTTTATTTCAGTATAGTTACAACAATGACTCACTTTCTTCATGATGATGATAATTTTATTAAAAAAAGCGGATAAGTGTCACTAGAAGCCTTCCTAAGAGACAATCTCCATTCCTTCCAAACTGACTATGCTAATGTAGGCGAGATTTGGCTCAAATTCATAGATATTGTAGCAACAGCAATTGGTAAGAGATGGAACTGATCCCCCATGGTACACAAAACAGGTCCGAACGCTGTTGGAGAGGCAATGGAAAAAGCATGCGAAGTTCAGAAGAACGCAAAATCCTGAAGATTGGCTAAAATTTACAGACGCGCAAAATTTGGCACGGACTTCAATGCGAGATGCCTTTAATAGGTTCCACAACGAAACATTGTCTCGAAATTTGGTAGAAAATCCGAAGAAATTCTGGTCATATGTAAAGTACACAAGCGGCAAGACGCAGTCAATTCCTTCGCTGCACAGTGCCAATGGTACTGTTACTGACGACTGTGCCGCTAAAGCAGAGTTATTGAATGCAGTTTTATGAAATTCCTTCACCAGGGAAGATGAATGGAATATTCCAGAATTTGAAACACAAACAGCTGCTAGCATGAGTTTCTTAGAAGTAGATACCTTAGGGGTTGCGAAGCAACTCAAATCGCTTGATACGGGCAAGTCTTCAGGTCCAGATTGTATACCGATTAGGTCCCTTTCAGATTACACTGATACAGTAGCTCCCTACTTAGCAATCATACACAACCACTCACTCACCGATAGATCTGTGCCTGCAGATTGGAAAATTGCGCAGGTCGCACCAGTGTTTAAGAAGGGTAGTAGGAGTAATCCATCGAACTACAGACCTATATCATTGACGTCAGTTTGCAGTAGGGTTTTGGAGCATATACTGTATTCAAACATTATGAATCACCTTGAAGGGAATGATCTATTGATACGTAATCAGCATGGTTTCAGAAAACATCGTTCTTGTGCAACGTAGCTAGCTCTTTATTCGCACGAAGTAATGGCCACTATCGACAGGGGATCTCAAGTTGATTCCATATTTCTAGATTTCCAGAAAGCTTTTGACACCGTTCCTCACAAGCAACCAAGCGACTTCTAATCAAGCTGTGGGCCTACGGGGTATCGTCTCAGTTGTGGGACTGGATTTGTGGTTTCCTGTCAGGAAGGTCACAGTTCATAGTAATAGACGGCAAATCATCGAGTAAAACTGAAGTGATATCAGGTGTTCCCCAGGGAAGCGTCCTGGGACCTCTGCTGTTCCTGATCTATATAAATGACCTGGGTGACAATCTGAGCAGTTCTCTTAGTTTGTTCGCAGATGATGTTGCTATTTACCATCTAGTAAGGTCATCCGAAGACCAGTATCAGTTGCAAAGCGATTTAGAAAAGATTGCTGTATGGTCTGGCAGGTGGCAGTTGACGCTAAATAACGAAAAGTGTGAGGTGATCCACATGAGTTCCAAAAGAAATCTGTTGGAATTCGATTACTCGATAAATAGTACAATTCTCAAGGCTGTCAATTCAACTAAGTACCTGGGTGTAAAAATTACGAACAACTTCAGTTGGAAGGACCACATAGATAATATTGTGGGGAAGGCAAACCAAAGGTTGCATTTCATTGGCAGGGCACTTAGAAGATGCAATAAGTCCACTAAAGATACAGCTTACACTAAACTTGTTCGTCCTCTGTTAGAATATTGCTGCGCGGTGTGGCATCCTTACCAGGTGGGATTGACGGACGACATCGAAAGGGTGCAAAAAAGGGCAGCTCATTTTGTATTATCATGTAATAGGGGAGAGAGTGTGGCAGATATGATACACGAGTTGGGATGGAAGTCATTAAAGCAAAGACGTTTTTCATCGTGGCGAGATCTGTTTACGAAATTTCAGTCACCAACTTTCTCTTCCGAATTCGAAAATATTTTTTTGAGCCCAACCTACATAGGTAGGAATGATCATCAAAATAAAATAAGAGAAATCAGAGCTCGAACAGAAAGGTTTAGGTGTTCGATTTTCCCGCGCACTGTTCAGGAGTGGAATGGTAGGGAGATAGTATGATTGTGGTTCAATGAACCCTCTGCCAAGCACTTAAAAGTGAATTGCAGAGTAATCATGTAATGTAGATGTAGATGAAGATATTGCATGACTGTTGGAAGAAGGCACTAACTCAGAAGGTGAAGACACAGAACTAAATGACCCAGACGAAGATGTTGGTGACATCAGTGATCATGATTTGATACACAGTGAACACCTTTCTGGTTCAGAGATGGAGCTAAGTGAAGACTCTTATTCTAGTGAAGAAGATGAAGAAAGCTCAGGGAACTATTTTTATGGTAAGAACAGATTCAAATGGAGTAAATCTGCCCCACATTCATCTCATGTACAACAGCACAATATTGTACGAGAATGCACGGGACTGAAAGGACCTGCTGCTTGTAAACGTAAAATGTTGCCTGTTGAGAGTTGGGAACTATTATTTACCAATGATGTGGTTGAGACTATCATGCACTGTACCAACAAAAAACTTGTGGACAAATATTCACCTCCAGTATTATGGCCGTATTATGCCAACAACATTGATTGCTGTGAGTTACGAGGTTACCTTGGATTTCTTCTGTTTACGTCGATTTTCAAGTCAAATCATGAAAATTTTAGATCACTATGGGCAACTGATTTTACTGGAAGATACACTTTATGAGGTGTAATGGGGATAAACAGATTTTTATTCATTCATTTCAATGTAACCTTTGATGATATCAGCACGCAAGAAGAAAGAAAATCTACAGATAAACTGGCTTCAATATGAGGAATTTTTGAAAAGTTTATTAGCAATTGTTGCATGAACTAATCTTGTTCAGAATATTTATGTGTTGATGAAATGTTGGTAAAATTTCGAGGAAGGTGCTCATTCAGAATGTTTATCAAAAGTAAACCTGGAAAATATGGCCTGAAAATGCAGTGTATTTGCAATGCAAAAACTCATTGCTTATGTAATGCATTTATATACTCTGGAAAACCGCTTACCCAAAGAAATATCCCTTTTGTAGTGCCAACACAGGATGTGCTAAGACTTGCAGAGCCATTTTATGGAACTAATAGGAATATCACTGGAGACAGTTGGTTTACGTCTGTTGAGTTAGTAGATGAATTATTGAAATGAGAAATTCCTCATCAGTTTTTGCCTGATAGAAGGAGACCCACTGAGTTATCATTATTTGGATTTTTTCAGGACAAGACTTTGGTATCGTTCATTCCAAAGAAGTATAAAAGTGTAGTTTTACTATC